>NC_081571.1:84669940-84777977 GCF_022355385.1 Mustela nigripes | reverse complement strand
AATACAAAATTAAAAAAATAAATAAATAAATAAATAAATAAATAAATTAAAAAAAAAAATAAATAAAGTTTGATTAGATAGAGCCTCTTCCTAAGCAGCCCTGCTGGGTGGTTTGCCCTCTTGGAGATTGGGGTGAGGCACTGAGGCACAGCAGGCCCTGGAGGATTGGGGGCTCTACCAGGAGGTCATGTTTCACAGCGAGCAAAAACAGAAGCCTCTGTCCTGGGACATGTGACTATTTACTTGAAGCTGGGGGAGGGGGCGGGCAGCACTGAGAGAATTGAGGCATATTGCGACATGCTGTGTTTAAAACGGGTTTTCCTGGCAAACGAACAGTCATGCCTGCTTTTTGGCACCAGGATCACCTCAGTGCAGAGTCTGGGATGTCGACATTCGCTAGCACTGCGGCTTCTGTCTGGGCACCCACCCACCACTTTGGGCTGCTGGCCCCAGGGACACGGGGTGTAAGGCTCCTGGCCGGGCCCCAGGAACTGACCAGAATATTCCAAAGCTTCTCCCAGACGGCCTGGCCATGTCCTGCAGAAGAGCCCTCAGTGGGCCGGCTCCCAGGTCAGAGTTTAAAACCCGGTTTGGGGGTACCATTTGCTGGAGGTGCTCCAAGACGCATTTTTAAACGCTTCAACAGCGATGGAATTATTGGGGTACTCTTTGGCATTTGCTGAGTATTTGCGACAAGCACTACACAAGCCCTTTCCACAAGTTCTCTCCCTTAGGCCCCTCCACCACGCGCTGAGCCGCGCGGCCGCGCAGGAAGTGGGCCGCCCTCCACCCGCGAAGCTGCGGCAGTGAGAGGTAAGAGCCCCGGCGCCCCTGCCAGGACCCCCCTTACAGCCTGACCAGCGGCCCTGGGGTAGCGCTGGAGGAGGAACGAGCGGGAGGGTCGGTAACCTGGGCTGGCGCGGCTGCGAACGGTGGGGATGCTGACCAAGGTGGCCTCTGGGGCCATGACCCTTAGGGCCCTTATGCTGCATACCCAGAGGGACGGGGACCTGCCGGGGCATGGCCCTGAGGACACTGGAGAACCCAGTTCCTTGGCCCCAGCAAGCACCGGAGGAGCACCAGCAGCCTGGAGCCCAGCCCAGGGGCCGCCCTGCGTCCCTCCGCAGCAGGCTGGGCTGCAGCATTGCTTCTGGCACGGACCCGCCCCCACACCCCTGCACTGGCTTCCCCCACGGCCAGCCTGGGTCTCGCAGGTGAGATGACCCAGCGGCTGACGGCATCTCGGGACCCTCCGCCGCCGAGACGGGGACCAGCCCACTCCACCCCCACCGAGAAACAACGGACCTGTCACCACTATGGCACACACCTGCGGCAGCAGGCGCAGCGTGATCAAGCTCACCCACGGGCCACTGGCGCCCTCCGCTAGCCCAGGAGCCCACAGGGCCGAGCCCCCCATGCTCTGATTGGCCCTGCTGCCCACCAGTCTCTGGGACCGTGGAAAGGGGCTCCCTGATGGCAGGGCTGGGCCACATGTCCACCTCGGCACCAAAGACGGACGGAGGGGCCGGGTTGTTCCAGTCCTTCGAAGGGCTCCTCTCTGGGGCGGGACTCCAGCTGCGGAAGACCGGCAGATGCGGGGTGGATGCGGGGTGGACTGCCCGGCAGATGGCTGTCTCCGGTAAACCGGGGGAGTGTGTCCCCAGTGCATCCCTGGGGTCGGAGTGTGGTGGGGTGGGGAGTGGGCGGGCTCCCCAGTCCAGCCCTGGGAGTGAGGCCAGAGCAAATGGTCGCTGCCCTAACACGCGACTTCCTTCAGTCAGAGGCCGGTGGCCACACTTCCCTCTGCTCGCTGTGGGGCCTCGGGCGCCTCTCCTGAACTGCAGCGTCAGCCTTGGACCCAGGCCTCGAGTCAAAGCCGCCCGAGCTGGCTTGTGCTTGGTGACGGACAGTGTGCTGGGGTCAGATGGGGCTCTGTTCCCACCTGCTTGCTTTCTGAGACTCTGGCTGAAGGGGCCTCGGCTGCAGCGAAGGGGGGCCCCAGTGGAGAGGAAGGGCCCCTGGTGGGCCACACGCTGGTCACAAGGAACCTGCTCTGATGCGACTCCTTTCGTCCGCTTAAACCAGTCCCACAGCCAAACCAACCTGAGCCCAGCGGCGGGGAGAAGTGGAAGTCCTTGGAAGGACAGACCGACCGACCCCTGTGTGTGCAGCTCTGTGGGTAGCTGTCCCCAGGTGGTGGGAAGGAGCTCGCCTGGGAGCCAGTGGTTGCTGGGGACCCTGAGTCTGTATTTACTGGAGGGCAGCCTGGACCCTTACCCAGCGCTTCCTGCCGCGGGCGCAGCGCGGCCAAGCCATTCCTTCCAGACACCAGGCTTCTTATCACTGTGGCTTTGGAACTTCTGCCTACACAGAGCCCGCTCTCCGCTTGAACTACTCCAAAGGGCCCCCACCCCAGCTCCATCCAGACCTCGGGGTAGTGAGGTCATTCCATTCTGGAGTGCCTTCTGAGGTGGGCTCTGCTGAGAAGGTTGGCAGCTGCCTCATCCCAGGCAGGTGGGACCCCTGGGCCCAGCCATAGCCCAGCCCCTCCCCCAGGTGGCCAGTGGGGGCCTGGCCACACAGGAGCCCTGGACCTGGGGACTGTGTCCCTTATGCCTCTAGGCTCTGCGGCACCTGCTTTTCTTTCCTTTTCTCTTCATTCCCACACTTCAAGCCCAGTGTGAGGTTTCTTTTCACCATGTGGAGAAGAAACTGAAAAAAAAAAAAAAATAGCAATCCCCTGGGCCCTGACATGTCTAGAAATAGCAAAATTAAGGAGTTTTCTCTCTTTTCCTACAGTGGAGGCTAGTAGACGTTTTTGTAACCCCTCTCAGAAATGACAGGGTCCTCGGGCCATTGTGTAAACACAAGTGCTAGTTGAAACAGTTTTCAACTGCTGGATCCAGAGAAAGCGAAAAGCAGAGACAGGATATAAAACATAATGCACAAAGCTCTGTTGTCCCCTCTGGTGTAACTGTCCCGAAACCCCCCACTGGGTAATCGAGCCCTGCTGCAGGCCTGGGCTTTGCTCAGCAGGGACTTCTGAGTATTAGCAAGACTTCTTAAGCTCTGCTTCGAAGTTTCCAGATTTTACAAGCACTTTCTCCATACGATAAATAAGATGTTGAAGGAGTGGCATCTCTGAGGGCCTGTTGCCATTGTAGCTGCTCCAGTAACTTCACATCAGTGAAGACGGCTTAACACCGTGCTTCGGACATCAGAATGTGCAGCGAACCTGCCCAGTGAGGCGGTCCACCCCGTGTCAACCCGCCGATGGGCCCCCGTGTTCTTTCCCCTCCTTGCTCTTTGTTTCCTAGGAAACTGCTCCACAGTTTGAAACCACAAGAAGAAAGTCACGGCAACACAGCAAGCAGGATTACCTAACTTGTTAGTCAAGGACATGGTGGTCTTCCAAAATCCTCTTGTAGTTTGCTGCAACCCTGTCACGGGCCAAAACCTCAGCCGCCGTCCAGACAGTCTGGGAAGGGTACAGTCAGTGAGGCAGTCCGTTCGCGATTCCTCTGAGCCACCAGCACTGGCTGCTGTGACGCTAGGAAAGACATCTTGATGGAAAGTATATCAGGACATGCTCGCTGCCCTGCGAGCTGGAAATGTTCGGAATTGTGCCCTCAAGGGAGGAGAGGCTGTGACCAAGGGGGAACACTTGGATGGTTCTTTAAGTGCAAACACAAAAACTAACTGGTTTATGCTCGGCCCGGAAGTCAATGCCCTTGACGGTGTGTCTGTAGAAGGCTCAGCAAATGCTGTGAGCGCTGCTGAACACCCAAACAGCAAGTCTGTGCGGGCCGACGCTGGTGGTGTGCCAGCCTGTTGGTCCTCCCACCCGGGCTGCCCGACTCCCCAAGCACTCATTCTGCATTCTTCTCCACCACACGAGAGAACATTCTTTCCAACTTAAGGATTTGTTTGAACCAAGCATGAGTTCTGCTTCCATTAAACACAATTAGCACATAAATGCCATGTACAGACATGGAGAAAGGGATTAGGAAAATATGCTATGTTTATTTTGTGGATCCAAAAGCAGACACCTTTAACTCTTTGATGTGCCAAGAGTCCAAATGCTTGGCAGGAGGAGGAACCGTATTGCTCACAAGCTGCTGGTGGGTAATCGGCAGCCCGAAGGCCTTCATTCTGGCAGGACTGGCCCTCCTGCTGAGGCTGGTGCTGCGTGTAGATCCCACACACGAGTGCCTTCAAGGTGTTGGACTGGTCAGCACAGATCACAACGGCTGCAAGCCCAAGACTGGTATTAGACCGGCTCAGTGGGGATCCTGCACCTCATACCAACACGGCATTTCAGGTGAGGCACCTGACCTTGCCATCTGTGGAAACAACTTCATAGGGCACTTGAGCACAGGGACTTGAGTTGATGCCTCTAAAATACAGGAACTGTGTCAGCAGAATACAAAGTTGTAGTCACTGCGATTGTGCGTGTTATGACCAGAACACAAAGAAGATCCTTTATCCAAAAACGGAACATAGAAACTGTTCTTGTGAGTCTATGAGATATTTAAGATCAGGCAGCCCAACAACAACATGCGGCCCTAGCCCAGGTGGCTTGCCTACGTGTTAGGAAGTAGCCCTTTGGGAAGGAGGGTGGGGCAAGTGCGTGGGTTCCTGGGGCAGCACATGTCTGAGGTCTATATGGGAAGCTGCAGCCACCATGGTAGTCAAGGAGAGGAAAAAAGAAGGGACGTCCAGAATGTTATTCGAACTGGCATTTCTCCAGTTTTGTCTGAACATTTAGTTACTTCTAGAGCTGAAGATAGACTTGCCAAAGACTCTGGCCTACACTGAGCCAGCCAGAACCTAGTCCTGACCTTCTGGCATCTAATCACACAACCTGGTTCCTGTGACCTGTTCCAGCTGCATAAGCTGAGCTCCAGATTATGCCCAGACAGGTGACACTCAGCAGGCCATGCGACCAGCCAGGCAAATAGCTCTACTGACAAGAGGAATGGAAATAAAGAACCTTAACGGATCGGCTCAACAGAGAAAAGGAAGGAGGGGACAGAGGGAAGAATCAGTGAACTAAAGGAAAACAAAATCATTCCATCTGAACAATGAAGAGAAAACAGACTTTTAAAAAAGTCAGAGACCTATAGGACTCTAACAAAAGATCCAACTTTGATGACATCAGAGTCCTAGAAGAAGAGGAGAGACAAGATGGGGCTGAAAAAAATACAAGTAAATAAATATATAATGGATTAAAACCCCCAAATTTGCAAATGGCCTAAACCTACAAAATTAAGAAGCTGAAGAAATTCCCAAATGGGATAAACACTAAGAAATCCATACCAAAAGATCAGCATTATCAAACTTCTGAAAACTAAATACAAAATAAACCAATATTTTACCCACAGGGGAAAAACAATTCAAATAACAGCATATCTCGCATCAGAAAGCATAGTGAAAAGAAGGAAGTAGCCCTGTATTTTTAAACACCCAAAGAACTGTCAACCTAGAAGCCTGTATCCAGCAAAAATAACCTTCAGGCTTGAAGGGGAAAATCAAGTCATTCTCATTTGAAGAAAAACTAAGAAAACTTGTCACTTACTTACCCTAAAAGAATTTTTAATTTCTGTAGACCAAAAGGAAATGATCCAAGGAGGAAACTTGAACATCAAGGAGGAAGAAAGAACATGGCAAACAAAAATATGTGTGAATACAATGGGCCTTCCTTGTCCTTTTGTGTTTTCTAGATTGTGTTTGACAAGTGAGGCAAAAATTATATCACTGTCTGATGTGGAGGAAATAAGACAATGACACTGTAGACTGAAGAGGGTAAAAAGACATAGAGGAAGGTAAGGTTTCTATGCTTCACCTGAACTGGTAAAATGGTGACATTAATATGCTGTGATAAGCTAATCATGTATAAATTAGCATCTAGAGGGACCACTAAAATAGCTATACAAAGAAATATGCTAAAAATATTACAGATAAATCAAAATAGAATTCTCGAAATTGTTCAGGTAATCCACAGGCAGAAAAAAGAGAACAGATGTGAAAAATAGAACAAACAATCATAAAATAAAATAAAATAAAATACCAGATGGGAGCACTAACATATCAATAATTACACTAAATGTAAATGGCCTAAGAAGGAAATACACTGAAGGGTTGGCAGAATGGATTAAGAACTGGGACCTATATGCCATCCAACAAAAGCCTCACTTCAAACATAACACTATTGGCAGGTTGAAAGTTAAAAGTGGAATAAGATATATCACACAAATACTATCCAAGAGAAAACAGAAGTAACTATATTATATCAGATAAAATAGACTTCAGAGCAAGGAAATTGCTGGAAAAAGAGATATTATATAATGATAAAAATCTCAATCCACCAAAAAGTCATAGAAATCCTACATGTGTGTGCATAAAACAACAGAACTACACAATAAGTGAAGCTAAAGCTGATGGAATAAAGGGAACACAGGCAAAATCCAGAATTCCAGTCGGAAACGTCAACCTGCCTCTTTCAGCAACTGATGAAACAACTAGACAGAAAATCACAAGAACACAGAACTCAACAACATTATCAACAAACAGAATTAACATTTATCAAACATCCGGCCAACAACACCAAATACACTTTCTTTCCAAGTGCTCTTGGGAATATATCAAGGTAGGCCACATCCTGGGCCACAAAACAAATCCCAACAAATTTTTAAAAATTGAAATTATACAGAATGTGTTCTCTGACCAAATGGAATCATTAACAGAAATCAATAATAGAAAGATAACAGGAAAACCTCTAAACACTTGAGAACTAAACATTGAATTTCTAGATTATCCCAGGGTCACAAAGTCTCAAGAGAAATTTTATAAATACATCACATTGAATGACAACATGTCAAAATTTGAGAAATACAATGAAAGAAATGTTGAGAGAAATTAGTACTACCTCCATTAGGAAAGAGGAAGTGTCTCATAACATAACAATAGTTGAAACTCCTACCCAAAGGACCCAGAAAAGGAAGAGCAAAATAAACCCAAAGAAGCAGAAGGAAAGAAATAACAAAGGTAAGAGCAGAAATTAATGAAATTAAAAACAGGAAAATGGGAGAAAAGCAATGAAACAGAACTAGTTCTTTGAAAAGATAAAAAACAAGTAGACAAATCTCTAGCAAGACTGACAAAGAAAAGAGACACAGATTACCAAGATCAAAACTAACAGGGGCTGTCTTCACAGACCCTGCAGACAGCAGCAAGAGACTAAATGAGGGCAAACAACTCTACATAAATATGACCACTTGGATGAAATGGACTGATTCATAAAACACACACTCACACACACACACACTACCACAACTCACCCAATATGAAATTAGATAACTAGAATAGCTTTATAACTAACTATTAAGGAAATTGAATTTGTAACTTAAAAACTGCCAAAAAATAAATTTCCAGACCCAGATGGTTTCACTAGAGACTTGTACCAAATGTTTAAAGAATTAACACCAGTTTTACACAATGTCTTCTGAAAAAAAGAAGAGAAGGAAAAACTTGCCAATTCATTTTATGAAGCTCATATTAAGCCTACATCAACACCAGACAGATAGTACAAAAAAGAAAACTGCAGACCAATGTTTTTCATGAATCTAGATGCACAAATCCTTAACAAAACATTAATACATAGAATTCAGCTATACATAAAAAAAGAATTCTATGCCATGAATAAATGGGGTTTATTCCAGGGATGCAAGACTGGTTCAATATCTGAAAATCATACAGTGTAATCCGTCATATTAATGGACCAAAGAAGAAAAATCACATGATCATATCAATTGAGAAGAAAAAAACTTGAAATCAACACCTATTCATGCTTGATCAGACAACTGAAGTATACATGAATTTGGCCATGTTGCAGGATTCAAGCATAAAATAAAAAAGATAACTGCATCTTATCCGTAGAAATGTACCTACATATATGTGGCCAATTCATTTTCAACAGAGGTGCTAAGATAACTCAATGAAGAAAAGAATGTCTTTTCAACAAATGGTGCTAAGACAACTAGATATTCATATAGAGGGGAAAAATGCAACATTGACCTTTAATTCACACTATACACAAAAATTAACTCAAAATAGATTATAGCCCTAAGAGTAAAATTATAACTTGTAGGAGAAAAACCTTTGAAGCTTAGGAGTGGGCAAATATTTCTTAGATAGGACACAAAAGGCATGACCCACAAAAGGAAAACTTAATAAATTGTACTTTTTTGGAAAGACACCCTCAAGAAAACAAAAAAGAAGTAGATTAAAAAAAAAAGGACAATTCTTTTTTTTTTCCACCTATGCTAAAAACTCACTGATATAATTTAGCAAACTTATCTGATAATATTTTTATCAGATATTGATAAATAGGGACACCCTGGCTGGTTCAGTCAGTTGAATCACTGCCTTCGGCTCAGGTTGTGTTCTCAGGGTCGTGGGATCGAGTCCCGCGTTGGGCTGCCTGCTTCTCCCTCTGCCTCTGCTCTTCGTGCTCTCTCTCTCCTTCCTTCTCTGAAAAAAGCAAATAGGGTCTTTAAAAGTAAATATTGATAAACAGAAAAAGAAGGAAACATCCTTCATGTTTTTGCTCCTCTAAGTTGGTGGGAAATTTTGAATATGTTCTACATGCCAGTGTTTATTCTCCTTTCCTGGCTATGCATCTAAAGTCATAAATCCTCTGCATGAAGACAGGATGCCTGTACCTGGAAGCTGCCCAGCTGTGTTTGCCCAGCACATTTCAACACTTCCTCAGACTCTGAGATAAGTGAGGGGAAAGGTGGGGAGGAGGAGATAACTCATACTGTGTTATTCGGCCAACTGTCCAGAACAGACCCTCCTCCTAGGAGAATGGGAAGGCAGGGCAAGCACTGTCAAGTGGAGAGCACCAGCGGGGGCAGACTGCACTGTTGGAACCAGACAGGAGTCTTGGACCCTGGGCCCAGCTGTTCTGGAGACCACCTTGGACTTCTGCCAAGCAAGATCATTATAAGGTGCTTAAGTGAACATCTGAATGATGCGACATCGAAAGACTCCCTGACTTTGCCTTAGTAGTGCTCCCAGACCATGTTGGTCATGGAAGCACTTCAGGCTCCTAAAATCTGAGAGAGGAGACAGCCATGAATTTGGTACTTGGCAGAGCTCCTGACAAGGACCATGAACTAGGAGCAGGTGCCAGTGCCCTTGGTGGTAAAGCACTGAGCTTTCCCAGCATCACTGGGTGATGGCAGGGAGACCCTCTCTCTGTCCTGCTAGTCAGCATTCCAGAAGATCTACCTAAGGTAGTAAGACCAAAAAAAGAAAAAAGAGATACAACATCCAAAAACAAAACTACCACATTTTGCACATGACATGTCTAGGAATACATATTTACATATGTAATACATACATGTAAGTGCATATATAATACAGTCTTAAAAACATTATCTCATGTCACTGTGACACCGTTTCAATGAGGCAGTGCACCTCATTGCACATTTTACAAAATGCACATGTACACTTTACAAAAATGAAACCTGAGACCTTTAGAAGACAGTGACTGGCATTGTAAAACCGAATGTCCATGCAAAGCAATGAATTTGGACCCCTACACCACTCACAAAAATTAACCCCAAAGGAGTTACATGTATGTATGTATATACATAATGGTCATATACGTACAACATACAATACATCATGCATGTGTGTGCATGTACAAATACATAATGGATATATACATGTCCATACATGTAATGGATATTCACATATACATATATCATGGGTAGCTATCCAGCCACGAAAAACAGAAGGAAATCCTGTATTTGCGACAACATGGATGAACCTCGAGGAGATTGCGCCAAGGGAAGTAAGCTAGAGAAAGACACATACTTCATGATCTCACACGTATGTGAAGTCGAAACAAGTCCAGCTCACTGGGACAGACCGTAGATTGGTGGTTGCCGGGGGCGGGGGGTGGGGAGGAATGGGGAGATGCTGATCAAGCAATGCAAATTTCTAGTTATTAGATGACTAAGTTCTAGGGATCTAAAACACAACATGGCGACTATGGTTCATGACACTACATTACATACCTGAAATTTTCTGAGAGTAGATCCTTAATGTTCTCAACACACACATACACACACACACAGTAGTTCTGTGAGATGATAAATGTGCTGACTAACCTTAATGTAGCCATTTCACAATATATATACACAATCATCAAGTCGTACACCTTAGACTTACACAGTGTTGTCAACTATATCTCAATACAACGGAGAAAAAGAGAATATAATGACTTGTCCAACACCCAGATCTAGACGGTGGATCTAGACGGAGAATGCAAGCACAGGTCTGGTTGACTTCAGAATCAGAGATTGGAGACACAATACTTACCTAAAACACCCAAAGAATGGACTCAAATTAGTAAAACTAGGAGAAGAAGTTACAGTGACATACAATAAAATTAATACAAGAAGCCAGTGGTGCTTCCAGATGCTAGCAATAACCAGTTGGCAGCAGAGATGAGGACAGATGATCCATCTAAAGTAGCCACACTAATTGAACCAGGAAGACATAGAAAACCTGAACAGACCCATAACCAGTAACGAGATTGAAGCGGTCATCAAAAACCTCCCAACAAACAAGAGCCCAGGGTCAGATGGCTTCCCAGGGGAATTCTACCAAACATTTAAAGAAGAATTAACAACTATTCTCCTGAAACTGTTCCAAAATATAGAAATGGAAGGAAAACTTCCAAACTCATTTGATGAGACCAGCATTACCTTGATCCCAAAACCAAAGACTCTACCAAAAGAATCACAAACCAATATCCCTGATGAACACGGATGCAAAAAACTCTCATTAAAACATTAGCCAGGGGTGCCTGGGTAGCTCAGTTGGTTAAAGTCTCTGCCTTCGACTCAGGTCATGATCCCAGGGTCCTGGGATTGAGCCCTGCATTGGGCTCTCTGCTCAGTGGGGAGCCAGCTTCCACCTCTCTCTCTGCCTTCGCTCTGCCTACTTGTGATCTCTGCCTGTCAAATAAATAAATAAAATCTTTTTTAAAAAATTAGCCAATATGATCCAACAGTACATTAAAAAGATTTTTCACCACGACCAAGTGGGATTTATTCCAGGGCCGCAACGTTGGTTTAACATCCCCAAATCAATGTGATATAATACATTAAAAAAAGAAAGAACAAGAACCATATGATACTCTCAAAAGATGCTGAAAGAGCATCTGACAAAGTACAGCATCCTTTCCTGATCAAAAATTTTCACAATGTAGGGATAGAAGGCACATGCCTGAATATTATCAAAGCCATCTATGAAAAACCCAAGCGAATATCATTCTCAATGGAGAAAAACTGAGAGCTTTTCCACTAAGGTCAAGAACACGGCAGGGATGTCCATTATCACCACTGCTATTCAACATAGTACTAGAGGTCCTAGCTTCAGCAATCAGGCAACAAAAAGAAATTGAAGGCATTCAAATCAGCAAAGAAGAAGTCAAACTATTACTCTTTGCAGATGATATGATCCTTTATATGGAAAACCCAAAAGACTCCACTGCAAAACTGCTAGAACTCATTCAGGAATTCAGTAAAGTGTCAGGATATAAAATCCATGCACAGAAATCAGTTACATTTTCTATACACAGACAAGACAGAAGAAAGAGAAATTAAGGCATCAATCCCATTTACAACTGCACCCAAAACTATAAGATACCTAGGAATAAACCTAACCAAAGAGGCAAAGAATCTGTACTCAGAAAACTACAAAGTACTCATGAAAGAAATTGAGGAAGACACAAAGAAATGGGAAAACTTTCCATGCTCATGGATTGGAAGAATAAATATTGTGAAAATATCTATGCTACCTAAAGCAATCTACACGTTTCATGCAATCCCTATCAGAATCCCATCAATTTTTTTCAAAGAAAGGAAACAAATAATCCTAAAATTTATATGGAACCAGAAAAGACCACGAATAGCCAGAGGAATGTTGGAAAAGAAAGCCAAAATTGGCAGCATCACAATTCCAGACTTCAAGCTCTATTACAAAGCTGTCATCATCAAGACAGCATGGTACCAGCACAAAAACACACATAGATCAATGGAACAGAATAGAGAACCCAGAAATGGACCCTCAATTCTAGGGTCAACTAATCTTCAACAAAGCAGGAAAGAATGTCCAATGGAAAGAAGACAGATTCTTCAATAAATGGTGTTGGGAGAATTGAACAGCCACGTGCAGAAGAATGAAACTGGACCATTTCCTTACACCACACACAAAAATAGACTCAATTGGATGAAGGACCCCAACGTGAGACAGGAATCCATCCAAATCCTTGAGGAGAACACAGGCAGCAACCTCTTCAACCTCAGCCGCAGCCACTTCTTTCTAGAAATATTGCCAAAGCAAGGGAAGCAAGGGCAAAAATGAACTACTGGGACTTCATCAGGTTCAAAAGCTTCTGCACAGCAAAGGAAACAGTCAAAAAAAACCAAAAGACAACTGACAGAATGGGAGAAGATATTCACAAATAACACATCAGATAAAGGGCTAGTATCCAAAATAGTTATCAAACTCAACACCGAAAGAACAAATAATCCAATCAAGAAATGGGCAGAGGACATGAACAGACATTTCTGCAGAGAAGACATCCAGATAGCCAACAGACACATGAAAAAGTGCTCCACATCACTCGGCATCAGGGAAATACAAATCAAAACCACAATGCGATATCACCTCACACCAGTCAGAATGGCTAAAATCAACAAGTCAGGAAATGACAGATGCTGGCGAGGATGCGGAGAAAGGGGAACCTCCTGCACTGTTGGTGGGAATGCAAGCTGGTACAGCCACTCTGGAAAACAGCATGGAAGTTCCTCAGAGAGTGGAAAACAGAACTATCCTACAACCCAGCAATTGCATTACTGGGTTTTTACCCTAAAGATACAAACGTAGTGATCCAAAGGGACACATGCACCCGAAGGGTCACAGCAGCAATGTCCACAACAGCCAAACTATGGAAAGAGCCTAGATGTCCATCCACAGATGAATAGATAGAGATGTGGTTCATATGTGCAATGGAATACTATGCAGCCCTCGAAAGAAATGAAATCTTGCCATTTGCAGTGACATGGATGGAACTAGAGGGTGTTATGCTGAGTGCAATACGTCCATCAGAGAAGGACACTCATAGGTGATCTCCCTGGTAAGGGCAGTCTGAGAAACAAGAGCATCACAGGGGAAAGGAGAGAAAAATGAAACAAGATGTAACCAGAGAAGGAGAAACCATAACAGACTCTGAAACTTTGGGAAAAAAACCAGGGACGCTGGAATGGAGGTCGGTGGGAGGATGGACGGACACTGGGGACGGCGGTGCTGCGGTGAGCGCGGGGAAGTGCGTGAGCCTGGCGAGTCACAGCCCTGTACCCCGGGGGCAAAGCATAC
Source organism: Mustela nigripes (assembly GCF_022355385.1). Taxonomy (NCBI): domain Eukaryota; kingdom Metazoa; phylum Chordata; class Mammalia; order Carnivora; family Mustelidae; genus Mustela; species Mustela nigripes. The sequence goes on along the minus strand of NC_081571.1, from coordinate 84,764,519 downwards.
ATTATATTAATTTAAAAAATCTTTAGCAGGAAAAAGAAGTACATCTTCGTACCTTTGAAAATGAAGTCACATTTGGTAGCTCTGAACTGTCCTGTCGAATCTAACGAGAATCACTGGACTTCTTCAGCGCACATAACCTTCAGACCGCAAATATGTTTTGAAAATAGTTTTAGTATTAATGAAGGATTTTTTTTGATTCCTGTAAAAAGTACAACAGAATTTTTAAAATAAAATATATTACGATTTCGGGGCGCCTGGGCGGTTCAGTGGGTTAAGCCTCTGCCTTCGGCTCAGGTCCTGATCTCAGGGTCCTGGGATCGAGTCCCCGCATCAGGCTCTCCACTCGGCGGGGACCCTGCTTCTCCCTCTCTCTCTGCCTGCCTCTCTGCCTACTTGTGATCTCTCTCAAATAAATAAATAAAATCTTTTTAAAAAGAAAATAAATAAATAAATAAATAAATAAAATTGCTCTTGGGCAAAAGGCTCACCACGCAGCTTCAGCGCCAAGGTTCACTCTTGGTCTGTAGAGTTTCTGGAATTTGCTTTTGAATTATTCATTTCCACATTGCTGTAAGGGTTCGAAAGTTCTGGGCTGCGACGTGGCCGTGCTTGCCCGTGGTGTGATCTTGTGCGAACACTGCGTCTCTGCAAGCCTGTTTCCCTCCTTGTGCACTTGGCGCACGTCGCCTGCCTCCCTGGGTTTGGTGACATTCCACGGGACAATGTCTGCACACGCACCGTGAATGGGGTTATTCGCCGCGATGGGTGTCGCTGCTGGCCCCGGGCTTGAGTCGGCAAGGGAACCTCTGCGACCCCTTTCCCCAAGTCTCCGGCGCCTTCGGCATTCTCGTCCTTTCTGGCTTCTGCACTGCGGTCCACACGGCGTCTCGCCTGAACTTCTAAAATACCTCGTACGGTGACCAGCTTCGTACTCGAATAGCAGTAACATGTCTTGCCTTTACAGGCATTTACCTTTTTCACTCTTTTTAAAACAGTTTGTGTCAGTCCAGACGCACTCGAGCAACAGTTCGGCGGCGCTCCTGTCCCGGCCCCGGGGTCCTCTCCCTCGACCTTCCCCACCACCCACGGAGCAAGTGTGGGTCAGCGGACCAGAGATGGTCTTTCTCCTCTGAGTCTCCCCGTTATTTTGAGAGAGCCCCTCGCTGCACTTTATTGGCTGTCCGTTATTTGGGGCGTTACCCTCGCTTTGTCTGAGCTCTGAGCCCAGGGAAAGCGGTCCTTCTGCCCATTTTCCTGAAAGTCTGCTTTTCTTAGGTGCCGCCAAAGGGACCCATTCCAGTAAGATCCTGACTGTTGAGGACTGACAGGCCCTGTCTTCAAGAGCACGTGTGTTAGGAGAAAGGGAGTCCAAAACTGCGATGTCTGTCCTTCAGCCAGAGACAGACACCAGAGACTATTGTTTGGAAATTCATGAGGACTTTGTCGTAGCGTGCAAATCCCTTGGCCACCGCAGGCGACCTCATAGGGAAAGTATGCACAGGAACAGTGGAGGTGTTGGAAACGGTTTGCATTCCATCCAGGAGTCATATTAACAGACCAAACATTGACTCCCCTGCCAAAGTTCATCCGTGGGATGTGGGGGGGACCCGGCCCCCCGCACCGTGTACTTTGGCAACTTGACATCCTTTTCTGTGTCCTTTGTGTGGAGGGGAAGTACGCAGGTAAGTCATCCGTCCTGCTTTGAAGACAGGAAGGGGAGTGACAGTGCGCAGAGCCCTGTGCCCCGCCGGGGACCTCAGGTCCTCGCTGGTCTGTGCACAACTTGCCGTGTGAGAGGAGCTCACGCACAAGGGAGGGGTCGACACGCACGCGGGCAGAAGCTGTGAACACAGGAAACCAACAGCGTGCTGGGCATTCTCCATTATGACACACTCGTTATAGGAAGTCAGGGAAATAAAAAACAAGACGAAATCACTTAGTTTCGTCACCCAGAGAAAACCATGCTGAGCGTCTTTGTAGGGCGAGGAACACTCCTGTTCTCACGTGCGCCTGTGCTCTTCCTGGCTCTGGAGCAGAACGCTCCGGTAGCTGCAGGTAGGCCAGCGCCTCTCTTAGCTCCTGACCAGGTCGCTGCCCCAGCGCCCGAGGCCTGAGGGCTGGCCACGCAGCCCTCCCGACAGCCTCCCTCTTGGGCACGCAGGGTGTTGATATTTTTTGCTCTTACAGATAAGGCTATCCTAAATAAATAAATAAACAGATAAGGCTATCCAAGATGCATATTTGGGGTATATTGATTTTTTCCATTTTTTGAATTTTTTCCTTTGAATTTCTTTCCCAGAAGTACGATGTTGGCACAGGATATGGAAGTCTTAAGGCTCTTGACACACGTTACCTGCTGAACTCACACCGAGCGCTTTCAGTTACATAAAACACGTCCAGCGCCAGAACCCCCAGCTCCGTTGCAGAGCGGCGGGAAGGCGTCGGCTCCGCGCCCCGAGGAGCTGCGCAAACAGTGCCAGGGGGAGCCGCGCTCGGTGTTCGCCGGGGCTGTGCCGTGAGGGTTGCTCCCCCCGGGAGTCAGGAGCACTGACTGTCCGCACCCGAAGCAGGGAACCACGTGAGGGAAGAACGGGTCTGAGTCTCCGGGCGGCACGGGGCCCCTCCGGGAAGTTCCGGCCCCGTGGTGGCGAGGCTGGCGCTCCATTCTGGAGGAGACCCTCCGGGCGGCCGAGCCCCGCCTGCCGGGTCACACAGAGCTGGCCTGGGGAGAGGTGGCACGCATGGGCGGGCCCGGGGTCCCGAGGCCGGAGAGGCTCAAAGCGTGTCTACTGCTCGGCAGCGGAGCAGCCGAGAAGGCCTTGGCAGCCCACTGCGGTTTCTCCCCGTCGCTCTTCATGCTGCGCAGGAAACGGGACTCTCCAGAGGCAGGACCACATTCCTTATCTTTTTCCCGGATGATTGGCTCTGATTTTCCATTTTTCAATCCTTCCGGGTTGGACGGCTTCGTGTATCTGTTTCCTGAACCGACTCCACAGGCTCCAGGCAGTGGGACGAGGGAGAGGGTTGCTGGGGCTGCAGAGGTGGGTGGGAACTCAGTGGGACCTCTCTGCTCCCCCAGACTCAGACCCTGTGATCTGCAGGGCTGGCGTCCAGCTGGCTGCGCCCCAGGCAACTTGGCCTGTGGTCACTCCTCGCAGAGGACTGGCTTTCACTGCCGCAGCCCTGGGTGGCCACCATGAAGCCGGGCTTCACCAGCTTGGAGCCCGAGGTCCAACCAGTGTCATCTAGTCTGATTTCAGGCCTTTGAAGTTTGGAATAAGAACCCCGAGCCCCTCCCCTGCCCCGAGGCCACAACCTTCAGTTTGTTGGTGGTTCAGAGCAGCCAAATTCCTGCTTCTCCGTGAGCGAAAACAAAACCTCAGCAGCAAGCGCCCAGTGCTGGCCGCACACACTGCTGTTTGGTGGTGGAGCTCCCTGGCGGAGCCCGCCCACCGGCCCTCCACCTGCAGCCCCGCGTCCTGTCCTGTGGGGGAGAAGCTCACCGACCTCGCCACCTCGTCAGCACCTGCTACAGGCGGGGCCTTCGGAACGTCGCAAGAAACCCTGCGACCCCGGGTTCCTGGACTCCGCTCTTCCCTCGGGCCCCTCTGTCCGTGACTCCTGTCCCCGCGGTGGGGGCCTTTGGTGCAGGCCTCCCCAGGGCCACAGACAGGGTCACGGGCAGGAGGGGGCAGACACTCTCCATCTAGAAGCGGTCAGGAAATTGGGGCCCCTCGCCCCGGACACAAGCCCCCTCCCCACGGAACAGGGGACTCGTCTGCATCTTGCCAAACAGCCATGGGGCAGCCTGTCTTTCCAGGGAGGAGATGATGTGCGATCCGGAGAGAGCCACAGCGTGGGGCAGAACAGTGCGGGGGACGCTCCGGCCCGCAGAGGGACAGACGCCGGCGCAGAGGGCAAAGAGCAGGCGTCCGTCCGCACAGAGCTCAAAGGGGACAACGATCGGCGGCCGTGACCGAGCACCGCGGCCGCCTCGGGCGGGAGGGGGCCTTCGGCAAGATGGAGAGCTCCCGTGTCTCACAGAGGTGGCGGTCACACAGGATGGTCAGTCCGTCATGGCCATACCGCGTGCACATTCACCTGCAAAGCCCTGCGTCCTCCAGGACAAACAGCCCAGGAGAGCCTGTTGTGACCGCGCCGAAGTGACATGCCCAGACTCAGAGCCCGCGAAGAATTTCTGGGATTCTTTCCTCCTGGTTGGCTTCTCTCAACCCAAACTAGACTCTGCTGACGGCTCCAAACCGTCAGAATTCCTTGGAAACAGTTTCCTACCAAACACCTCCCTTCTCCGGCTGTGCTCTATTTACTTGGGCCCAGGCTTTTCCTAACAGAGACGTGTGACAGCCTCGCAGCCGGAGCCGGACCCTTCCGCCTTCGCTGCCGCGGGGCAAGCGAGCATGTGGGGCGAGCCCTCCCACAGCACAGCCCGGCTCCACCATCCAAGCGGCCCCGCGGCTGTGCTCTCTGGGGGCCTTTCCCTGAAGGCCCAGAGCCAACACCTCTGGCCCCGCCCAAACTCACCTCGACATGGGTCGGGTGTCGCTCTAGAAGCCGGCTCTGCGGACAGGACTGCAGGCTGCGGGCGGGACAGGGGTGTGTGTGGCCCATGCCCTGTGCTCCTGCACAGACGGCCTCCTCTGGCAGCCCCTGGTTTCCTTTCGGGGCCCCCCCTGGCCCGAGCGGTCTGAGCAGAGAGGCCCATGTCCAGGGACCTGCCAGCGCCGGCCCTGGGCTTTGAGCTACTCGGGCCAACCAAGGGACTGGCGTTCCCCACAAGCCTGCCGCCCCACAAAGTCCTGAAGCATGAAGTCCAGCTCAGCCGTCACACCAGGCCGGGGTCAACCCCTGCTCGAACTCCGGGCCGCACCGAGCCTTCTCCAGGCCCACGGTTACATACACCACGGAAAGCCGCCACCGCGACCAGCTTTTGTGTGGACGATCTCGTTTCCCCGATAAACACCAACGGGTGCGCCTGACTCTAGAAGGGGCCGCAGGGCTGTGGTCCAGGGGCCTGCGCACCCTGACCTCCCTCCCACAGCCGGTGGGAAACCAGCTTCCCGCGCTCCCCGCCGGCAGGTGGCCTCGCCACCATTCCGACAGGGGTGCCCTGCTGTCCGTGTGGCTTTGATCGGCGTTTCCCTCGTGGCGAATGATGGCAGCGAAGCGCCGGTTCAGACCTTTTGCTCATTTTCTAGTTGGCCTGGTTGTTTCTGACAGCTGGATCTAGAGTATATTTTGGGTTCAAGTCCTGTGTTAGAACTGTGATTTGCAAATACTTTCTCTCATTCACGTTTACCCTGGGAAGGGCTCTTCCGCCAAGGAGAAGCTTTAGTCCCACCCAATGGGCAACTTCCCCAGCTTAACCCGGTGCTTCCATGCCCTTGCGCTCCTCGGCCGCGTGCCGGGAATGCACCCCCTGGGCCACAGGAGGGGCCCCACCCCACCACCCTGAGGGCCACGGGGAGCTGTGGGGAAGCTGTGCCGGGGCCCGCAGTCCTGCCAGCAAGCCGCGGAGCCTTCTCCTCTGTCTGCAACATTTCGTGGTCACCGTCACCCCTGGTGACAGCTGGTTTCCGCTTAGCCTCCTGCGGCTTCCCCTCAGCTCAGCAGACACGGCCCCTGCTGCTTACTAACCTCCCGGCCTGGCCGCGCCACACTGCAGGAACCGCACGCCAGCCACCCGCCCGGCTGGGCTCCTTCCTTAGCCCGACTAGTGTGCGCTTCTGAGACAAGGACCCGCGCGTCTCCGGCACCTGGTAGGCGTTCACATATGTGTTTGTGTGCCCGGCTCCGGGGGCCCCAGGGATGGGTGACGTGGTGGTGACCCTGGGAGCCCGGGCTCCGCATTAGGACAACCTGTGCCTGTGTCCACCCAGGTCCGGAGCCACGGAACTGTTCAGAGGCTCGTAGACATGGACACGATGTCACTGTTCCCCTGCTGATGTCCCTTTGTGGAGTGTGACAGGCAATGAGGCGAGCCTGCCCTCCCCAGGGCCAGCTGGGAAGAGTCTGTCCTGGTTCCCAGCCAAGGGCTTTCCCTCCTGCTCACCTCTCAGCAAAGCTCTTTCCCACCACAAAACTCAGGGGTACAGGGAAGTGGACCAGCCGCCGGCCAGCTTTCTCTGGAGCAGAATCTTCCTCTTCAGCTTTTCCATCTCAGTCTAGCTGGTGCATCTCAAAGAGCAGCAGTGACTCTGCGACTGACAGGAGACTCTTGTTTGTGTGGTATAGACGGTGGTCAATGCGGTGTAGACGGGGGGGGGGGGGGGGGATCAGCCGGGGGGGGGGGTTGGCTGTCTCAGTGCTACAGAGACATCCCTAGACAACGGTTCCCACAAAGCATCGCTAGCCCCAAACCAAAGACTGTGCTGCTGGGCAGCTCGTGCAGACACGGGCTTCCCGAAGACAAGCCCCCACGGCCCCAGTGTCCTGGCAGTAGACAAGGGCGTTTACTACTGGGACGGAAGAGCCTGGGCTGTGGGCTCCGCGACCCTGATTGGATTCCGGCTTTTCAGAGCTTTTCGCTGTGTGACCTGGAGTCACTTGCCTAACTTGATTTCACCGATCTGGTCTGTGAACTAAAGACAGAAACACTTGTGTTGAAGGGTGAACCCTCAAGACTCCAAATAAAACGTGTCAGTGATAAATTACTCAGGAAATGATATTAAAGCTACCGGTTATCCATTGGGGTAAAATAATATTCCTCCTCTTCATCTTCATTCCCTGTAGTAGGAATGCAGAGTAGAAATGTAGAAAACACATTTCAGACGGATCAAGGACTTACATGCAACAGAACCGGGAAGAAAGCCGGCATGGACGCGCTCCTGTGACTCAGGACAAAGAAGGCAGCACCGGAGGGTCTGGACCTTCCGGATGCAAAATCCGGGGGCGCTGGGAGAAAAGCGGGTGGAAGCGCGTCTGGTACACTCGGAACTCTTCACGGAGTAAACATGATCATGAAGGAGAAGCTGGGGAAGCTTTCTGTGCACACGGCAAGCGGGCAACCTTCATCACGTGGAGAGGGCGCAGAGGACCCCGAGCCAGCAGAGGACCCCCAAGCCAGCCTGCCCGCAGATAACAGCCACACGTGCTGGACAGAGTGTGGAAACCCGCTGCCTGGAGGAGTGGGGCTGACAAAGGTCCCCGCGTGGCAGCCGTCCGTGCCCCAGCCCAGCCACACCGGCACCCCACACGTGACACCGTTTCACGGTTTTGCAAACTGTTTCCACTGCAGGGACACTGGGAAAGGGCCATGAAATCTGTCTGATTTGAGTGTGAATCTTCAATTATCTCAAAATTTTAAAAGAGTGAATTTTAAAAATCAATTTTTGTAATTTACAGGATCTGATCATCTCAGCAAATGTACAGAAAGCAGTTGACAAAATTCAGCAAATATTCATAGTTTAAAAAACCAGCACACGAGAAGAACCAAGGTCACTCAAACACACAGCTGGTGTGATGGTAACAGCGAGACGCCAGTTTCCAGCTGAGACAAGAAACAACTGGAGAATTACAGCTCCAACTCTTGCCAGCATGTGCTGGAGATAATAGTCTGAGAAACCCGGCCAGAAAGAACATCAGATAAGCAAGAACCTCACACCAAAGCCTGAAGGACGCGGCGTCTCGGCTCCCTTTGCCTCATCCATCAATCCAGCTTCCAACGAAAAGTCACGGGGTGGCCACAGGCAGCTCGAACACGTGCTCCAGCTGCGCGGGGCCCAGTGGGGACTCTGGAGGGATCGGACCAGTCATTTAGAATCTCTACACTAACAAGCCAAGGGCTCTCACGAACAATGTCAACAACACACAACAGTAAATGAATAATGAAACAGAGAGATGGAAACTCCAAGAAAGAACAAAAAAGAAACGCAAGACAAGACGCACAGGGTCGTGGAGACCAGGCACACCCGGGCGGCCTCGGTCTGGCCATGAGGGAAGGCTTGGCGGGGCCCAGAACATCTGGATCGATGGGTCCAAGAAGGAGCCTCCAGAGGAATGAGGAATTGTCTTGATTAAGTGAAAAGAAAATGCCCCTTACCACACCCTGTGTGTGGGGAGCGCCGTGCTGATGCCTGGGGGCTTGAGATCGGTTCCAGAAGAAAGGTCTCGAGTGCATGATCTGGGTTCTCCATTGTGAAACTGGAGAGATGAGCAAATCACACCCAAAGGAAGAAGAAAAAAAGAAATAATAAATCAAAGGATTGAAACCAGAAAAACAGCAGAGAAAATCAACAACGCCCAAAGCGAGTTCTTCAGAAAGATTAGGAAGATTGATAAGTCTCCAGCCAGACCAAGGTGGGGGTTGGGGACACAAATTGCTAACATCAGAAGAGAAACCGGGGCCATGAGCGCTGTCTCCAGAACACGGACACGTGAAGGGACACGAGGAATGAGTCTGAGCCTGCCCGCCTGAAATGGGCCAATTCTGTGGAAGACACAGCCCAGTGGCACGCACGCAGAGAATCAGATGGTTCAGCTGGTATATGTGCATATACACCAGAGAAACTGAGTCAATAATTAATAATCTTCCAGAATAACACCAGACCCAGTGGGTCCACTGGCAAATTGTGCCGAATGTTTAAGGAAGAAATGATACCGATACTTTGCAATCCCAGAAACTAGGAGCAGAGTACATTCAAACTCATTCAAATATCAGGCAAACTTTACCCTGATATAAACTAAGAAAAGGAAAAGTACACACCACCATCTCCCAGGAACGTAGGTGCAAAAATCCGCAAGAAAATAGTAGCGAATTGAATTCAACAATGCGCACACGGACCGCGCACCAGGACCAAGTGGGATTTACCTGCGTGTGCTGAGCAGGAAAAAAATCGTACGATTGTAACCACAGTGACATAAGGCATTTCACAAAAATCCAACTCTCGTTTATGAGAAAAAGCCTCAGCAAACCAGGAATAGAAGAGAAATTTTTTTTAAAAAGATTTTATTTATTTATTTGACAGAGACACAGCGAGAGAGGGAACACAAGCAGGGGGAGTGGGCGAGGGGGAAGCAGGCTTCCCGACGAGCAGGGAGCCCAATGCGGGGCATGATCCCGGGGCCCTGGGATCACCACCTGAGCCAGAGGCAGACGCTTAAGGACTGAGCCACCCAGGTGTCCCCAGAGGAGAACTTTTCAACTTGATGAAGGCTGCCTACAGAAACCGTTAGCTAACATCACGCTTCATGCTGGGAAACCAGAGCTTCAGTCCTAAGGTCAGGAACAAGGCAAGGAGGTCCCCATCTCCACTCCTAGTTAACGTGGCACCGGAGGTCCTAGGGGTTGCAATTAAGACAAGGAAAGTAAGTAAAAATTATACAAATTGGGAAGGAAGAAGTGACACTATCTCTGTTTGCAGATGACGTGATTGGGCAGATGGAAAATCCGAAAACTACTGACAGTAGCTCCGGGTCCTGGTTCTGGTGCGAGAGGGCCCCACAGCTGCGGAACACGAGCTGGGTGAGCCCAGAGGGACCCTGACCCGGGTCCTCGGCTCCCGCAGGATCCTCACTGAGCAGACGGACGACACAGAGAACCCACAGGGATTTCAGGCTGAGGGCAGGGTCTGCCTGGTCCCAGGGCACGGGGGTGGGGGGGGTCGTGCAGCCCCCAGTCTCAGGGGTCCGGCGAGCCGGTGGTCCCGGCTTGAGGGCTGAGTGCGGAACAAGGCCAGGCAGCCCCCAGTTCTCCGGGGACCGTGCTGCCCACCCTCAGGGAGAGGCGATATAGCCTCCTTGGGACCCCCGGACCCCGGATTCCGCCTCCCACCCCAGCCTGGTGCCCCAGCAGACAGGCCCTGAGAACCTGGGAACGGAGGCAAGGCAGCTCCCGGCTGGCGCTGCCCTGAGCAGACAGACCACGGACACCGGAAACAGCCCCGACGGCTGTGTTCTCGCACAGACCCGCGGGGTTACCGTCATGCACTTTCTGTGCCTGCGTCGAAGGTCCACGCGGGCTCTGTCTGGAAAGGGGCACGGAGAGGCGGAGAGAGAGTGCACAGGTGATGGCCTCTGCGTGGCTTATGTGGTCGGCAGAGCCACACCCCCGAGACCTCCACGCCCTTCCCCACTGCAACGCCCTCCACCCTCCCGCAAGACCGATGCTACGATGGGCGACACTCCTGGGTGTCTGAGCGGGTCCTTAAGAGGAAGGGAGGGAGGCAGGAGGGTCAGAGAGGCTGGTTGGAGTGAGGGAAGGGGCTGCGGGCTGAGGGACACAGGGGCCCCCAGGCTGGAAAAGGCAGGGAACGGGTCTCCCCGCACTCAGCCCGACACCCTCTCTCAGCCCTCTGGCCTCCAGAGCCACGAGATGACGTGTTTGTGCTGTTCGCACCTTCAGAAGCGCTGGCTGGATGTCCGCGGTGCGCCGAGCCAGTGCCAGAGACGTGAGCCACACCGGGGAGGTCCCTGCACCTGGTCACAGGCAGACGCCTTTCAGTGGGTGCAGGACAGCCTGTCCCGGACTCGATTCCAAGCTGTGTGGTCTTGGGGTTCCGTGGGGGGCTGGATGGAGGCAGCAAGCGTCGAGGGCCAGAGGCAGGAACACGCAGACCTTGGAAGAAACCTTCCAGGTAGCGACACCCGGCGGCCCCACGGGCGTCTCCAGACTCTGCACGGTGCATGGGGCTGCCTTGCTCCTCTGCGCACAGATCCCCGGGTTGGGGGGAAGACTTTCCCTTCCTCCTGTTCCTCCTTTCTTTGTCCGATGCCGCCTCATCCGGAGGGCCGGCCGGCCGGCTCTGGTGGCCCCTCCTGTCCTTCTGCCCGTGTTCACGGATACCCATCCCGCGGCGCCGGGGAGCCCTCTCCCACCACTGCCTCGCTGTGCCCAGGCCTCTGTGGGCAGGACAGGAGGGCCCAGGGAGGGGCCCAGGGAGGGGCTGTCCTCTGCCTTGGGGAGCACAGCTTGGAGGGCCTCTTCCCCAGGCGGTTGGCGAAGGTCTGTGATGGCAGAGGAAGATGAAGTCGGCAGGCGCCCCCACCTGCCACGAGCTCCCACCGGTGCCACAGGTCCTGAGCGGAGAACAACTCGACCTCTGACCCTCCGACAGCTCCTGCTGAGGACCCCGGGCAGAGAGACACAGGGGGCGCGGTGGACGCTCGCAGCGGTGGACGCTCGCACAGGAGCCCCACCGCGGTCTGCTCTGGCCTGTGTGACAGGCAGAAGCACATCCCCGCGGTAAAACCGGGATCCCAGTGAAGCTAAAAATAACCACCCAAGTCCCCTTGGCAGATGCTAAGACAGTCAGCAGCCCCTCTGAAAGTTGGTACAGCATGAGAGCACGGGGAAGGAGGGAGCCTGACCCCACGCTTCCCGACGGGCTGACGGGCTGATGGGCTGCCCTCCAGGGCCACACATGGAGGAAGGGCCTCTGTGCTCAGAGAAGTGGTCGGTAATGATGAGACCCGGAGGAAGGCGATTCGGGACGTCCCGTGCAGCCCCTCCAGCGAGATAGGGGGGCCCCAGGCCGGCAGCTGCCGAGGCCGGAACCCCAGGTCTGGGAGGGTGGAGGTGGGGGAGTGCCGCGCAGGGGGAGGGCGAGGAGAGGCCTGCAGCCTGGGCCCAGCGGGGAGGGGGTGGGGGTGCCGAGCAGGGGGAGGGCCTGCTCCCACCCGACCCCACCCACCGCAGACAAAGAAATCACAAAGAATGGGCGGGGAAGGGAGCCCGAGATCAACCAGACTGGGAGGCCGCGGAATCCCTGTGACTTACAGCGGAGCGTGACCTCGAGGGGGCACTGACCGTTCCTCCAGGCACAAATACGGAGTTGTGCTGCTTTTCTTTTATGAAGACTTTCTGAAGTGTTCGGGGTAAAACAATATCATGTCTGGGACTGCCTTAAAATACGCAGTGAGGACATGGGTGGGGTGTACACAAACCTGGCCGGTGTGGGCTGGCGTCGCCGCCGGGGCCCCGGGACGACAGGACTCGCTCTACCTCGCTGCTCCCTGCGGACTTGAAGGCTCCGTGAGAACCTCACAGACGCGGGGACCCCGGGCGCTCCTTGAGTTCCCTGCGGAGGTCTCTCGGGGACCACGGCTGAGCCGGGCGTCCAGGGCTCAGGCTCCATCCCCAGGAAGGGCAGGGAGGTCACAGAAGGGACTGCCATGGTCTAGACCACAGGCCTTCGGGGGACGCAAGCGTTCGACGGTGTCCATTGCTCTGTGTGACTCTCCTCCCTGATGTGCTAGAGGCCGGTCACTCTTCAGGCTGCGGTCCTGGGGGCCAGCCCCGGAGGGAACGCAGGAGGACACCATGCACTTCAAACGACCTTGAGGGAAAGGCTGGAGAGAATCGCAGGTTCCAGAACGACACAGGACCCGGCGCCTGCCAGCTGGCGGAGTCCCCCCCCCCCCCCAGCAGAGAGGGTCCTCTTCTGCAGACCCCCGGGGAAGGAGCCCCCACCGTGTTTGCAAACACACCTGCCTGTTTGACAGGGGAAGCGACTTGTTATCGTGGGACCCGCTGCTGAGATCAGATAAGCGAGGCTGGACAGAAGTGTTTCCTTGGCCAGCAATCCCCTGTGAGGCTTGGCCTGGGCGACCTGGGGACTCCAGGACTATCAGCAGACAGGAGACTCAGGGCAGCACCTGCAGGCCTTAGAACAGGGGTGTGGCCTTTGTCCCGGGCGCCCTGCGAGTGTCAGCCAGGCCGTGGGACCCCATTCACCGCCTTCTGCTGCATTTGGACCGATCTCAGGACCAGTTTAGGGAAGCCTCAGACACAGTCTCACCCAGGATGTGGCCCAGAGTTCGCAGCCCGGTGGGCAGACCTGACCTCAAGTGACCCCACAGCAGCTTCCCTGGCAAGGCCTCTGCACTGTGCACCTGGGCAGAGGCCACAAGCCTAAGGGAGAGGCCTAGGGGCTGCCCGGGGGTCCCCACGGCCCAGAGGAAGGACCCTGTGCCTTGCCGTCAAAGATGCCCCACCTCCCCCACCGCTGGGTGGGCTTAGGGCCAAGTCTAGAGAGGTCAGAACCCCGGGGACCAGCCCTCTGCCACTCCTCCCTGCGGCTGCTCAGGGCCCGGGACCCAGGGTGAGTCAAGAGCCCCCACGTCCCCACCCCAGACCTGCTCTGACGACAGAGTCCTGAGCACTGGGAGGGAGGGTGAAGGTCTGCAGGGGAGGCCACAGCCGTGCGCGGTCAGCCTGGAGCACGCGGCCCGCTCCGTCCTGGTCAGATAAATACAGGAGCAAAGCGTCCTTAGGACTGTCCATCACGACTCCTTACGGAGCACTGAGAAAACATCCGCCATCCTTAGCAGACAACATTATCACCACCATCGCTACGATGGTGGTGACTTTTCACTGCAGGGGGGTCCACTGGACACTCCCCACCCTGGGGCCCCGACACCCAGCCCTGACCAGTGCCGGCCAGGCCATACTGGGACCTGAGACCAAAGGAAAAGCGTGCACCCGTATGGACACCGTGATGCACGTTTTCAGTCATTTTTCTGGGACACTGAAGTATTTGAGAAGATACTGAATGACTTAAAAGGAGGTTAAGTTTAAATGTTTTACTTATACCAAAAAGAAAATTTTTTATCATTTAACTTTATCAGATTTAATGGAGTGGAAATCCATAATATTTTCAAAATGAGCCTCTGGAAAGAAATTGAAAACAAGACATGAAAACAAGCACACGGAGGCGCGGAACACGAGAAGGTGCGTGAGCGGGCGTGGGAAGTCGCAGCCGCGCGTCTCTCTCAGGACCCCCGACCGCATCTCCACAGCCTTGATCAACCTGCAGGAGGGCAGCGGCCGTGCCCGGAGGAGGGGAGGCTGGCGTTCGCTCCCGGGCTCCGGCCTCTGCTGTCCTCACACGTACTGAGCAGCTCAAAGGTCACAGATGGGCCTGGCACTGGGGCCCGAAGTCCCTGGACGTCGTTAGCTGACTCTGCGGTGCGGCCCCCAGTGCCCCCCAGCTCTGTCCTCTGGCCACTCAGGGCTGGGCAGCTCTGCCCGACTTTGACTCACTGGCCGTGTCCCCTTCAGCTGTGACAGGGTCAGGGGTCACAGGGACGGCTCTCACGGTCACCGGAACGGGTGGCGTGGTGAGTGCGGAACCCAGGCCCTCCGCCACGGGCTCCGTCTGCACTCACTGTTGCCATTCCCAGCACAGCACCGTTGGCCCCTTTCACAGCACGAGACACTGAGCTGGGGAGAGGCGGGTCCCCCAGACACAGGACCTGGTCCCACCTGCCCACCGGCACACAGGCCTTTGACGAGGCAGAAGGAGTCTGGCCGTGCATCACGGGACCATGAGGTAAAACAACATACACGGCAGAAAGCTGTCCCGGTCACCGCACAAAGAGCAGGGTCGCCGGAGGTCAAGAAGTCAGTGTGCCCCGGAGCTCCGGGTTGCTAATGACACAGGGAAGTGCGTGTGTGTGGCCCCGGGCCCTGTCTCTCATCCGTCCGCTGGGGAGAATCCCACATCCTCCTGCCTCCTGTCCACAGAGCCACGGCCAACAGCAGGATCCGTCCGTCTTGGGGAATGTGGAGATGTGCGCGAATGGAAGCCGTCACTTCTCTGCTGGGGACCCAACCACTCCCGGGGCTGAGGGGCCACCACGCTGTAGCCCAGCATCTGCTAAGTTACTTGCTAACAGGGCGCCTGGGTGGCTCAGTTGGTTGGGCAACTGCCTTCAGCTCAGGTCACGGTCCCGGAGTCCAGGGATCCAGTCCCGCATCGGGCTCCCAGCTCCGTGGGGGGTCTGCTTCTCCCTCTGACCTTCTCACGTCTCGTGCTCGCTCCCACTGTCTCTCTCAAATAAATAAATAAAATCTTTAAAAAAAAGTTACTTGCTAACGTAATTGTTGCAGATGCTAACTGGGTATAAAAAGATGAACATTTTCGACGGGGCTTTGCAAATGTGTATCTTTGTCACGATAAAAACACGGGAAGCACACGCGTAGTGTGTGGGGCAGGGCAGAAGCCGGGCGAGGAAGCTGTATAAACGGTCATGCTGTGGGACGGTCTCTGCCGGAAAGAGCAGCAGAAACCCCACAAAATCATGCCACGTTTCCGGTCATTACACCAACTTCTGCACTTCTCCAAAAATATTTATATCAGCAGCGGGGAGAAATTCTTCTGAAAAAATTATCGTTCTAGAAGCTCTAAAAACACCAGCTTTCCTATTACAATGCACTGACGCGCACCTCCAACACCAAACGCTCGTCTTCTAGATGAGGGGCGCCACTGCACGCTGCCTGCCTCGCACTTTCCCTTTCCGAGCTCCGCCCGGCCCTGAAGGACGGTCCCAGCCGGAGGTGCGTGCTCAGGGGGCCAGGCTGGGAGTGGGGGCTCCGCCGCCATCGCAGCCCGAGGCCTGCCCGAGGAGCCGCTGGGCACGAGGATGTTGCCAGCCTTGGCGGCTGCACCGTCCCTGCCGCTCACACGGGCAACGTGACCCGCAGGATGACGAGAGGCTGGGGCTGGTGTAGCCAGAACCCTGAGGTCAGGGCAGGCCAGGCTGGCCAGTGACCCAAACAGCACGTCCCCACCCGCAGCACACCTGTGCCGGGTCTGTGTAAGGCGGCACACGTCCCTGCGAGGCACAGTCTCTGCGCAGCTCTGGGCCGTGACAAGAGAGGGCAGTGCGTCGGGGTGACCGAGGCAAGACAGGCAGGCTCTGCGATGCTTCCTCCCAGGGTCTGCAGGTCCCGGAGGTGACCCCACCCGACTGTCTTGGGCACAGCAGCCCTGTCTGCCCGGCAGCACCCGCACCCTCACCGTGGTCCTCAGCCTCCAGGAGGCTCCCCTGTCCCAGCTGCTAATGTGGCAGTTCTGGGGAGAAGTGGCTTGTCCAAGGTCTCTCTTCATGGAGGAGGTCAGTGTATCTGTTGGGCCCAAGGTCCCTCTCCCTTCCGCACGCACCTCCTCCCGGCCCGGCCTGCTGCACACGCACCAGCACCAGGCCTGGGTCTCAGGCGAGCCCGATGCTGTATGTTTCCGACGAAGGAGCTAACCGGGCTGGAACAGGCAACCTTACCTGGACACACGCTGTTTCTGTGGCATTCCACAAAACAACTTCTGTGGGAACACTTGGCACAAAACCCCTTGTAAGTCACAGGCTGCAAAGGGACCCCAAGGAGGCAGTAACCATCTGGGGATGCCCCGGGCTGATGGGGTCTGGGACCTAGGACTTTTGATTTTAAAACTGGGAACATCCCTGAAAAACTAGAACCAGTTGGTCCCCCTCAAGGAAGAGCCCAGACGACTTATCCATGAAAGGACTTTCACCTTAATGAGGGCTGCTCACCTTCATCCACCTCGGGAAGGAGTGTTCTCCAAACGTTCTGACCACAGTCCACAGTAATAAGTACACTTTACATGGTGATGCGGTCCACACTCACAAAACCAGCTGTGGCAGAGATCAAGAGCTCACATCCAGTGAAACTCGGAGAGCCTCTGTGCTCTTCTGGCTCATTAAAAACCACTGGTTAACAAGACACTAAGTTCTGTTAAGTTAAAAACCCACCAGGGGTGCCACTAGGGGTGGCTGAGTCCGCCGGGGCATCCAACTCTATTTCCGCTTGGGTTGTGGTCTCAGGGTCGTGGGATCGAGTCCTGCGCTGGGCTCCACGCTCCGTGGACGGTCTGCTGGGGGCCTCTCTCCCTCTCTCTCCGCCTCCCCCCCAACCCTCGCAGGCTCCATAAATAAACAAATAAATAAATAGCATCTGTGAAAACAAAAGACCACTAAACCAGTGGGTCGCAAAACATGATTTTTTTTAAAACCCTTCATTAAAATATGCCTGGGGACTTCTGTCCTGGACAAGATAGCGTCAGAGAGACTCGAGTGCGCCCTGCCTGCGACAACTGGGAATCAGACAACAGAGGAGGGACAGGAGGGAAGTGAGGTCGCCCTGGGATCGCCAAGGTCACTCGGGACAGACAGGTGAGACGGCTGGGTGCGGCGAGACCACCTTGTGGGCCCCCCCCCCCGGAGAAGGAGCCGGCCGAGCAGCGGCCTGTGCAGACCCAGCCCCCAGGTCCTCCGGGGGTCCTCACAAAGAGATGACGGAGGGCCAGACTCAGCTACAGCTACGAGGGCCAGTAGCTTAGGTGTATTACAAGCATTTTTAACTTATGGTATCTCCAGTGTATGCTGGGTTTATCGGGGCAAAACCCCATTGTAAATTGAAGAAGATTTGTTTTAGAAAAGAGATAGGGTTTCAAATCGATGACCTCAGCTTCTATCTTAAGAAACTCGATAAAGAAAAGAAAATGAAATGCGGTGTAAACAGAAGAAAAAATATAAAAATGAGATTGGATAATGATAAAATAGAAAACAGAAAAATAATAGAGAAATAACATGAAACCAAAAGCTGGTTATTTGAGATCAATACACCTGTCGAATCTCTAGCCAGAATGATGCAGACAAAAAGAGAGAAGACACGGATTATCATTACTGAGAACGAGAGAGATGTCATCACGGCAGCTCTACGAATACACTGACTATCACCAGTAACTTGATGCCGGTGCAGTCAACAACCTGGGCGAGCTGCAAGTGTCCGCACAAACCCCATCATGAAGAAACAGGTAACCCAAACACCCGTTAGTCTGCGAGAGAAGCTGAATTCGTACCTTCCCACAAAGAAAGTTCCAGGTCTGCATGGCATTCCGGATGAATTTCGTCCGTCATTTAAGGAATAAATAACACAATTCCACAAAACTCTTCCCCTTAAACGGAGGAGGAGGAAGCACTTAACTTGTCCTGTTGGGCCAGAACTTCTCGGGTGTCAAACCAGATAAAGACAGCCCAGGAAAAGAAAATACGCTCATAGACGCTCCTCTATTAGCAAAACAATACACCATGACACTTAACATTCGAAAATCAATCAAGGTGACTCACATATTAATGAGTGGAAAAAGAAAAAAATATGATCATTTCAACAGATGCAGAAAAACCATTTGCCAAAACCCAATATCTATTTCTAATGAAAAAAACTCAGAAAATTACAGATAGACCCTCATCTCGACGAAAAGCATCTATAAAAAGCTATAGCGAACATCACACTCAACGGTCAAAGACTGAATTGTTTGCATCAGGGTCCTCTGCCGCCATTTCTAGTCAATACCGCGGTGGTCGCTAGACAGTCAGTAAGACAAGAAAAGACGGAAACAGGGCCCAGATTGGAAGTCGACTTGCTATGTTTACAGACAACGTGATCGTCTATGTGAAAAATTCTAGTGAATCTACCAAAAAACACTGAAACTAGTAGTTTAATTAAGCAAAGTTGTGGGACAAAAGATAAATATTGAAAAAGCAAATATTTAAACTCTCAGAAATGGAAACTGTAAAAGTCCATTTATAATAGGATGTAAAATATGAAATATGTGGGAGTGAATTCAAAGTGGATCACAGTTCTAAATGTAAAATATAAATCTATAAAACTTCTGGAAGAAAATATTTGTGATCTGGGGTTAGGCAAATATAATTTGAAGAGCAGACTCATTAAAAATAATAAAAATTATAATAAACTTTACTTCAAAATTAAGAAGAGAACGCGCAGAGCTTGATTGTTTAATAGAATGAAAAACCAAGTCACAGTCTGGAATAAATACTTGCAAATCACAACCTGACCCAGGACTTGTGTCCAGAAGATTTAAAGAACTCTTAAAACTCAGAAAATAAGTCAATAATTGGAAAAGCAAAGAGCCCAAGTAAAAGACAAAAGATCATGAAATAAAAATGGACATTTCGGGGCACCTGGGTGGCTCAGTGGGTTAAAGCCTCTCTGCCTTCGGCTCAGGTCATGATCCCAGGGTCCTGGGATTGAGCCCCGCATCCGGCTCTTTGCTCAGCAAGGAACCTGCTTCCCTTCCACTCTCTGTGCCTGCCTTTCTCCCTGCCTGTGATCTCTGTCTGTCAAATAAATAAATAAAATTTAAAAAAAAAAAAAGGACATTTCACCAAAAATATTTGGATGGCAGTAAGTACGTTAAAATTTGGTCATAATTAGTTATTAGAAAAATGCAAATTCACGTCACAAGGGAATCCCACAGCAGACCGGCTAGGACGGCTAAAATAAAAAAGACCAACCGTGGCAAGTGCGGCTGAGATGTCCTGAAACCCCCTGACACTCTGGTGGAAACACAGAATGGTAATTCGCTTTGAAAAAGTTTGTCAGTTTCTTAAAAAGTCAAATACCTACGGTACAGTCCGATGTTCCGTGCTCGGTATTTCCGCCAGAGAAATTAGAGCTTATGTGCCCACGACAGCTTACACACGCACGCTCGCAGCCGCTCTGTCGGTAACAACTGGAAAAGAGCCGAAGGCCAGCAGCGCGCGCGGGCGCTTACCCACCCGACACACGGAACACTACCGACCAAGGAAGGAAAGAGAGTGTGCCCCTGATGCGGCCCGCTGCAGGGGAGTCTGCGAGTGAGTACGCCTCGTGCAAGACAAAAAAGCACGTTCTGTCCAATTCCTGTTGAGCGAGAGTCCGGAGACGGCGAGGTGCTCTGTAGCGCCAGGAAGTGGGTCGGTGATTGTGCCCAGAACAGGGTGAGGTAGGGCCGCGACGCTCGGCTCAGAGGAACTGGGAAAGGTTCTGAGGTGACGGCTCTGTTCTCACCTCGATCGTGGGGGTGTTTTACAGGTGTGAGTGTTCACCACACATGTCAAAACTTACTGTGCAGCTTAGTATACTTCTGTACGCCTCAGTAAGGCTGATTGAGAAGCCACGAAAACCCAGTCTGATTGGTTTGGTCATCGGCCAGCTCGCTGCCTTTTAAGACTTTTAAGACAAAATGGCAAGGACTCAACTCGATTCATTGATGGATATGTAAGTGAATGGTCTTAGTGCCCTGAAGTCATCGCCACCCACAGATGTGATGGTGGAAAGGGGAGGGAGGAACTTCTATTTCCCAAAAATATGGCGTTTCCTAAACCCCCACTTTGACCCCACTCGATCCCTGGCTAGAGGATCACTGGCTGTTCATCTCTGACCACAGACTGGCCGATGGTCCATATGGAAGGTCTGTTGCCAGGTGTGTCACCTGCTCCTTGGGGAGCCCAGCTGGCCACGGCATCTTTGTTATTTCAGGCTATGTGACAGAGTGCCTGACAGCTCTTTCCAGTTTTGGAAATCATTATCCAAGTTGTTTCTTACCTATTTTCTATTTCTGCCTTAGAGCGGATTTTCTACATCAGTAACAGGGTTAGCTTGGGTCAGACACTCTTCCCCTGCATTTGCTTTCTGCTGTGACCAAAATGGGTGACTGTGAAGGCATTTTATTAAACCCAGTCTCTGCCTAACGGGAGGTGTCGGCGTTGGAGATACCAACTCGGTACAAGGGGTGAACAGGAAGGGGCAGGAGGGGCTTGAGGTCCAGGCCAACAGGTAAAGGCCCTTCCCATAGGTACCACGCTGATGCGTGGTCACCTGAAGCGGTGAGTCCACACCCAGTGTCCCTCCCAGAGGGACACAGAGAGGCCATGACACTCCCTCTCATTGGGATCCGACTCAGAATTGCAAGAACTCTACAAACTCTCTTCACCAAACACACACCAGTAAGAAGTAATCTATTCATGGGCCGGACGTGCGATTAACTAACCAGAGATCTGCGTAAATACGCACTGGAGAATGTACGGCCTCACCCTGATTCCCGAAACCAGCACTTCTCCTTAAGAACAAGAGGCAGGAAAACTAACTCACTGTTCTTTCTCCGCCGAGGCTCAGCTAACCCTTTCATCACCCGCGGGCGAGGAGGGAGAGCTTTGTAGCTGGGATCACAGGCGCCCACGACCTACCTATTAAATTGTTAATGCGCTTTGGAGAGCCTCTCATCAAAGTTCGCCTCCCGGAATTTAACATACTAATGCTCATTAACCCCACCTCCAGACCTTGACCTCAAAGCCTCCAGAGCGATGACCTTTCGTTCCCCCATTACAGAAGGTGAGGAGAAACTGAGGTCTGGACTCTCAGTGTTGAGCCTTCAAGTACAATGACCCGCATGGGGGGGTGGGGGCAGGTGCGCTGCGGGGCCCCGGGAGGGCGGTGTCCAGGCCTCTGCTCCCGCGCGCTGGGTCCCCGCCCGCTGGGCCCCGCAACGCCCCCGACCCCGTGTGCGCGCGTGTGTGTCGCCCTTGACGCGGCGGAGTCCCGGCACCGCGCTGCTCTCGGCTGAGCCGCGTACTGGGAAGCCTCGAGGTTTTCGGTGCCGTCGCTATGGGAAACAGATCCCAAAGGGGCTCCTTCCATCTCACGCCCGACCTCGCGGGGATTTGGCGTGACCTCAGCTTCTCTCTTCTTCGGAGGTTTTCAGTCTCGAGACCCCAGAAACGATGCGGGGCATTCGCGCTGCGCCGGCGAGGGCTGGGGGCGAGGGCGGCCGGTCCCCCCCGCACTTCGCTCTTACTTCGCCCCGCGGGTCCCCGCCCCGAGCCAATGACCTGCGCCGCGATCTGGGGGCAGCTCTGTCCCCGGGACGCCCCGCTCGAAGCAGCCCCGCCCGGGGGCCCCGGGGGTCTCCGCCGCGAAAACCCGCTCCCGCGCCTGGCGCGGGTGGAAACCGGCGCGCCCCGCCCCCGCGCGGCCCCGAGGCCGGTCCTGCCCGCGCGCCCCGCCCCAGCCCCGGCCGCGAGCGCAGAGGTGCCGCCGCCGCCGCCGCCGCGATGTGACCTTCAGAGCCGCCCGCACGGGATGACCGGAGCCTCCGCCCCGCGGCGCCCGCGGCTCGCCACGGCCTCCCGGGTGCTCTGAGCGCGCGCTCCCGGCCCGGCCCTCGTCCCCCGCGGCCCTCGCCCAGCGCTCGCCCCGGCCGGGCCCGGCCCAGCCATGCCGCCGCCGCCCGGGCCCGCCGCCGCCCTGGGCACCGCGCTGCTGCTGCTCCTGCTGGCCTCCGAGTCCGCGCACAGTGAGTTCCCAGCGGGGCCGCGGCGCCGGCCGGCCCGGGAGTCCGCTTCCCTGCCCGCCAAGGACCCGCCGCCCCCCGTGCCCGGGCAGCGCGGGTGCCCGCTCCCCGCGCCCTCCGGCCCCCCGCGTCCCGGCCCCGCGCCCCCCCCCCCCCCGCACCCCGGGCTCCGCGCCCCCCGCATCCCGCGTCCCGGCCCCGCGCCCCCCGCACCCCGCGTCCCGGCCCCCCGCTCCTCCCGCACCCCGGGCCCGCGCGCTGCAGCAGCATCCCCGGGGCAGGCGGCCGGGAGGGAGGCCGGCGCGTGCGGGCGGGCTTGACCGCGTGTCCCCCGTTCCGTCCCGCGCTCTCTCCCGGCGCCGTCGTCCCGCCCGCGTCCCGGCAGCCGTGATGCTGCGGGCGCGCGAGGCGGCGCAGTTCCTGCGGCCCCGGCAGCGACGCGCCTACCAGGTCTTCGAGGAGGCCAAGCAGGGCCACCTGGAGAGGGAGTGCGTCGAGGAGCTGTGCAGCCAGGAGGAGGCCCGCGAGGTGTTCGAGAACGACCCCGAGACGGTGAGTGCGCGGGCGCCTGGGGGTCGGTTGGGTTTGGGCCCCGCCGCGCCACCCGGGGAACGCAGGGACCGTGCGCGCAGCCGGGGAGCCTCGGGGCCGCTCCCCACGCAGGCTTCCCTTCCCCGACTGCGCAAGGAGCCGTTTAGGTCCGGGTGGGGGGACCGCGCTGCAGGAGAGGCTCCCTCCCAGGAGCCTTCAGGAATGGTGGGCGCGCAGGGTCAGAGGCAGAGGGGTCCCCCAGCCCCACCCTCCAGCCTCCTCCGCGGCTTCTGAGCCCCAGGCCTCCTGGTGACTCGGGGCGCTCCCACAGCTGTTGGCGGGTGTGTAAGTGGGTCCTCAGTTACCTCCTCCAGCAGGCCTCTGGAGGCAGCCACTTTATTTATTCAAAGATTTTCTTATTTGAGCGAGAAAGAGAGAAAAAGAATGTCAAGCAGACTCCGGCTGTGCCCGGGGCCCTGCTGGGGCTTGATCTCAGGACCCTGAAGTCACCACCCTAACAAACAAGAGGCGGATCACAGCTGCTCTGCCCCAGCACCCCTGAAGGCAGCCCTTTGAGGGAAAGAGAGGCACACAGCCCCTCTGGGTTTTAAGACGTGAAACAGCTGCGATGTTTAAAAACCCAAACCCTAACCCTATTCCTACTCCTGCGCCCCAGCTGGACTGGAAGTGAGGTGTGGGCTGCCCACAGTCCCCAGCCGCCTGGGGCGGGGGACGGAGTGTGTGCTTGAAAGGGGAACTGAGAGATACGGAGTCTGGAACTGCTTGCTACAGCAGGTCCCAAAATACCCCGACAGGAATAGGACCAGAACATATGTGGGAGGGCTGGGCAGGAGGGCTGGGGTCAGGGGGCCCGGGCAGGGCGACCCGCGTGGTACACCTCTCAGCGAGGTGCTCTCTCGTAGCAGCCGGTTACTCCAGGAGCTGGACTGTGCTGGCTCAGGACACATTTCTATTAATAATGTCCTTGGGGACTGTGGGGCGGCAAGCAGCCGGCTACTGGGAACCGCCCAAGTGTGGACTGGGCATCGGCTTAGGAGTCTGCCGTCTTGCCGGAGGGGACCCACGGGACCCTGCATGCGTATCTGTTCCGGGGCAAATGCCTTTGGAAGCTGGGAGTGTGGAAACTGATGCACCTTGTACTGTGAGGTCAGGGTGATGGCAAGATTTGGTTCTCCCGGAATGGTTCTTCTAAGGAATTCTGGGATTGAAGGAAACCTTGCGATACATGGACGGCGTGTGTGGCCTGTACAGGTTTCTAGTTTCACTTGTATTTCTCATCCACTGGCATGACAACCCCTTTGCAGCCCCTTCTGAAGACAGCCTTCCCAGGATGGCCAGCCACCGACGGGTCTCCTTGGGCCAGTCCTTTCTGTGGGGCCACTCTGGGAAGGCTGCTTTCCTCAGGGCCACTGCCCGCGCACAGCAGCGCAGTTTCACTGTGGCTGTAAGGAACAGGGTTGCTGATCTTCTCTGGCCTGTCTTCCGGTTTCTGGACTGATGAATCCTGGTGGCCCCATGAGTCATTCCCGGCAGAGGCTTGCTGAGGGCCCGGAGGCAGGGCCGTGAGGCTGGCCACCAGACGGCTGCAGAATTGTGTGACAGGTGCTGGGGTCCCCAGACCATGGGATAAGGCGTCCAGGTGACAGGAGTTCGGGGAGACGGGGGGCTACCCCACCCCCAACCAGTCCCTGCCCAGTCAGGTTGCACTCGCCAAGGCCCTGGCCTGGCTTTTCCTTGTTGCCTGGACACACTGTGCTTTAACCATAGTGGCCTCCTCCCCAGACCTTTCATCTCCCTGGTTTTAACGGCTTTTATGTTTTAATTATGACTTTATTTACAGATGTCTGCTACACAGGCAAGAAAAGGAAAGCCTGCTTAAGATCCCCTGATTTTAATGCAAAGCAGTGCCCTCTGGGTGCCTTCCTGCCTGGGAGGTCCTGGCCACCCCTGCCGGTATCCCTAGTGGGGATTTGTCCCTCGCTCCTAGCAGAGCCGTCCCTCCCTTCCCAAGGCTCCTCCTTCCCAGCCCCAGCGGCAGGAGCCTGCCCTTCCCTTCAGTTACCCGCTTCCCAGGTTCGACCTCTCAGTGTCTTCTGTCGAGGTCAGCTGGGTTGCGGACCCCTCATTTTAACCTGTTCTCGTGTGGATGTTTGCTCTGTGGTCTGGACTTGGCCTTTGGTGTGTGGAAGGCAGGAGCAGCCAGGCTAGGGACGGCGGTCACCCTCCCCACCATGGGGGGGACTCTGGGAGCGGCCTGTCTCCCGTGGCTCGGCGGGAGCCCCACGCGACCTCCAGCCCGGCTCCAGCTCTGGCTTTGGTGGAGTTTCCAACGCTGCTCTTTCCTGCTGATTTCTTGCTGACGCAGAAGGCAGTGCTGCCCTCCTGGCCCATTCCTGGGTTCTGGGGGCTCCCTGCTGAGCGAGCCACGGGAAGGGCCCCGCGGGAGAGCTCGGCCTGTCCCCCAGGCTGGGTGGGCAGGAGCACCGGGAGCCAGCTCCCCCCCGCCGAGTCCTTTCTGGTGTTCAGAGGCTTCTGCGGGAGCTGGGATTGCCGGCCGAGCGTTCCTGCTTGGTCTGGCTTTTTCCAGAACGGGCTCTCTTCTCTTGGGGTCGGGACGTGACCTTCACAGCAGGTAGCTACCGGCACAGCGGCTCCTTCCTGGTTCCAGGGGTCATCACACACCTATGCTGGAAAGGAAGGGAACCTGGGGGGCCTTCCTGACTCCCCGGCATCCTGGCCACCCACCTGCTTCCCTCTTGGGGGCAGACGGCCTTCCCCCGACACTCCCCTGGGCCAGGCTCCCCATTGTTGCCACCACAAAGCCTCCTCTGCAGGGCTCGGGCAGTTTGATTCTCTTCTTATCTGCTTCCTCTCACGCGGTTACTCCCCCTGCCTGGCATTTCCCTCTCCTTGGCTTGTCTTCGGTGCGGCGTCCCACACGGTCCCCGGCTGTCTGTGCTGCGATTCTCCTAAGCTCCCGGAGGCCAGCCCATCGGAGTCACCTTCCACTTAAATCCTTTCAGGCAGGCGGGTTCCAGACGCCGGATGCCATCTCGGTAATCAGGCTTTGCTTCCGGAAAGGGTTCTGGACAAAAGACGTAGCCCGCCCGGCCTGGCCCGGCCTGCTGCACAGAGCCGCGTCTCCGCTTCCCAGCGCCGGGGTGTCTGGCCCTCACGGCCAGCTGCAGCCTGCGGTGCAGGGAAGTTCCAGGCGCGGTTCTTCACAAAGCACCTGACTCACTGGGGCTGCAGACAGCACTCACAGCTCTCAGGGCACAGGACAGAGGCACACTTGGAGGGCCTCACGGTGTAGGTGTGCGACGCCTGGGCTGTGCTTGTGCTCACAGGGGCCCACCCTGCCCAGTCTCCCTCCATCTCTGTCCTCAGGTATGGGGCGACCCAGTGGTGGCAGGGGGCCCTTTCGGGGTCCAGTCAGCTTCGGAGTGCTGCACACCAGCCTCCAAGCACACCTGTCTTCCTGAAACCCCCTCTTCCCTGGGACAGGTTGGGGACAGGCATCCCTGTGGAGATGAAAGCCTCTCCTGCAGGTCGTCTCTTGTTAGGGTGGCCCCAAGGGGTCTCAGGAGGGCCCCAGCAAGAGGGTGGAGAGGAAAGACGGAGACCTGGTTACCCCCAGTGACTTGCCTCTGGGATGCAGTTGCCTTGGCTGGGGAGGTGGCACCCTCGCTGTGACTTACAGGAGAGCCTCTAGCTGCTTCCTTGCCCCCCACGACCCCCCCCAACTGCTCTGAGTGCAGCCACACACACACTCTTCCCTGTGCGACCTTGGGGTACGGGCATACCCCACCCTGCACAGGCGCAGCCCCTCTCCTTCCTTGGGTTCTCAGGGAAGCAGCTCCTGCCCCGCTGATCCCTGTGGACGGAGGCCCCCCTCCTGGACCCTCTGCTTCGTGGGCTTTCGCTCCCGGAAGACCATGCCCATCCCAGGGGCCGGTTTTGCTTTGCCTGAGTGGGCTCCCGCTTGGCTCCGAGGCCTGTCGCCGGGCTGGTGAGAGCGGGGCCGGCCCCAGCAGGCCTCCTGCCCCACTTGTTCCCTCCCAGGAGTCTGTAGGGACCCTGGGCTCTCCACCCTGCAGCCCCTGTGGATGGCACGTCACCCTTGCCAGCAGGCCCGGCATCTGCAGGAATGCAATAACAGACGGTCTTGGAAAACATGGAACGTCTGCCCTTGTTATTTAGGAACAAAAGAGCCTTTGAAGAATCGGAGGCTTACGGCCCGCTTCTTGAGATCGTGGGTAGCTGGGGCCAGGCCATTCCGAACGCTCCCCGGCCGTCCCTTTGCTGTGGCACCACTGGCAGGCGCCCCACTCTCTGCTCGTCCCTGGGGCTGGAGGTGGGGGGCTGTTTCTGTGCGCAGCAGGTACCGGGCTCAGGTGTGCTGTAGGACATCCGCAGTGCTTGGGGCTTCCACAGCGTGCATCCAGGAGCCCCCTGCAAACCTGGGGCGTGTGCATCTAAGTTTTGACCCCTACAGGGTGCAGCTTGTTACAAGTTTTATGACTTTTCAGGAGCAGTTGGAAGTGGAGGAATCTGGGAGCCACATCAGGCTTCAAGTGATCCGCCAAGTACAAGCGTGTTGTCCAGATGAGACAGTGATGTGTGGTGCTAGTGTTTGCTTTCTCAGACTTTGTTTGGCGAACTTGAGAATTGTTTGCTCCCGGTATCTGTGCCCATGGTAATAACACACGTTTTGTCCACCTGTGTCCCCCCAAACCTACCATCTAGACCCGGCTGGTGAGGGCCCCTTCTCGGGACACTGAGCTCCGTGGGGAAATCATGCAGCTGAACTCAGGCAGCCCCTGGGGACGGGCCCACGGGGGTCACCACTGCAGCTGGGCATGTCCACATGGGGGCCGCTGAGGCTGGGCTGGCACGTCCCTCCGGCACGGCGGGCATGGCTGGCGGCTGCAGGTGTGGCCCCTGGGCAGCCGTCTGATTTGGATGTGCGTCTCTGGGGCGCGATGCTTCCGGCCAAGAGGGAGGAACCCGTTAGGACGTTGCTGTTGGCGGTTGTCAGGGGCCAGGGTGTGAGTTTGTGCCCCGCCCCCCCGCGCCATCATGTGGCAGACCCCAGGACTGTCTTGGGTCTGCGCCGCGTGCCCACACAGTCGCGTTCCCCAGATGCTGGCCTTGGGGACGGAGCCTCCGTGCAGGCTGAGGGGCCAGAGCTCGCCTGCCCAGATAGGGACTCTCCCAGAGAGCCATTGTAGGAACAGCGAGACCTTGGCCGTGAGTTCCTCCAGTCAGGGCAGGAGCTGGAAGCAAAAGCCTCTGGACGAGCAGCTCAAGTTGTCAGTGGGTTTGACAGGAAGGACATCATGTTTACCAACAGGCAGCACCGAGGCCAAAGGTTGTTCAGGTTTTTTTGACTCTTTCTCATGGAAAATGCCTTCTATTTGTGTCATGTAAATAAGCAGAGTTAGTGTGACACACAAGTCCCAGACAGCTTTGTTAAATAGTTTAAAATTTGGGGAAGCAAAATTTCAGGCTGTTACTTATTAAAGGACGTGACACAGTCTTAATTTACGGAGAAACAGTGGCCCGTGTCGGGCCGCAGCGTGTAATTGCAGTGACACACGCAGAAGCCCTCGGTGTGTGTGATGCACGGCTGAGGGGATGCGTCTCAGCCAGGCTGGCCGTGAGTGTCCCGTGAGTCCCCAGACGTGTCAGGGGAGGACTCTCGGAGAGCGGCGTCCACGGGGAGACACACCCTCAATGCTAGACGCTGCCTGGGTTCCCCTGGTTCACCGTGTCCCTGCAAGGACCTCCCTGGCCTCTGAGGAGCTCAGAGGGTTAAAGGAGGTTTGGACAGGAAGGTCCTGACGAGCTGTCCCTTCCTGGTCCCATTTCTAACCTGCACCGGGGTGGCCGTGCTCTGTCCACACGCTGAGGCCAGGTCATGCTTCTGTCTTGATAATGCGCATGTGGGCCGACGAGGCTGCTGTGGTTCCCGACCATTTTCGGAAGGCAGATCTGCTTGCACAGTCCAGCTGGGGGGAGACGACCACAGACCCTACCCAGCCTTGGAGGAGGCCCAGGGGAAGAAGTGTGCAGGGTGACCCCTGGAGGGGATCCCGGAGCGATGGGCTGGGCGAGCGAGCTGGCCTAGGTCACCGGTGCCGCTTCGGCTGGAATTGCGGAAGGGACCGTCCTGAGGTGGAGACGGAGGCGGGTGGCAGGTTGGCCGCACACAGGCGACTGCCCCGTGGGGAGGGTGGGCAGCTCCCTGCTGCTCTTGACTTTGGCCCCATGGGGGGCGCTGGGGGCGCAGATCCCGCCGGGCAGACTGGGGACGCAGCGGTCGTGCAGGGCAGAGGCTGACGGGATTTTCTATCCACAAACGGGAATTCTCAAGGATTTCACCAGCCACCTGCTGGCCCTCTTCTGTGGTCCTTTCTTAGTGAAGGGGCAATCTGGTGACAGCATAATTAGGGAGCAGAGACGGGGAGGTCCCGTCACAGAAACACTGTGGTTTCAGCTCACAGCAGACGGAGGTGGGCAGAGGCTGTCCATGGGCACAAGCTCCTGTGTTGGTGAGCCCCTGGGGACCAGGAGCAGGGGAGAGGGGCGTCTGCCGGGAAGGCTGGGTTCCTTGAAGCGCTTGGCTCTGTGCACACTGGGATGAGCTCTGGCAGGTGGCTTTCGGCCAAAACCAACACGCTGAGCCTCCTGGAACCAGCCCTGTCCCCGGATGGGGTGTGAGCTCCCCACACGGCTGTTCTGCCCAGGGGCCGTCCGGCCAGGAGTGGAGACAGCTCAGCTTTTGAGTCTCACATGCACGTTGGCTCGTCTCCCCCTGGGAGGGTGTGCCCTTGGAGGGACCGGCAGAAGAAAGCTAGGCAAATGGCTGTTAATCTAAGGCTCTGAGTGTAAAAAACGTACTGGCAGTTCAGAAGCCGGAGGAATGATAGTACGGCTACTTCCAAGTGTGGACAGAGAAAAGCTAAGAGCATTGATTAAGATGTTTTCCCCCAGTGTGCTTATTGATGTTATCAATAAAATTAAGAATTCGGTGCTTTGTTCAAGTCAGGGAAAAGTGTAGGACTCTGGTTGCCTGTTCATTCATCCTCCCCGGCACCCGTCCGTCCGTCCGTCCACCATCCATCTGTCCGTCCGTCCACCGATCCATCCATCCATTGACCCACTTACCCACCCATCCATCTGTCCATCCGTCCATCCGTCTGTCCGTCCATCCATCCATCCGTCCGTCTGTCCATCCATCCGTCCACCTGTCCATCCGTCCATCCATCCATCGGTCCATCCGTCTGTCCGTCCATCCATCCATCCGTCCACCCGTCCATCCGTCCATCCGTCCACCCGTCCATCTGTCCATCCATCCATCCGTCTGTCCGTCCATCCATCCATCTGTCCATCCGTCCACCCATCCATCCGTCTGTCCGTCCTTCCATCCATCCGTCCGTCTGTCCGTCCATCCGTCCGTCCGTCCATTCACTCACCCTTCCATTCATGTATCATTCATTCACCTGTTGGGCAGTGGCTCCTGAGGGCCTTCAGGGGACCACTCAGCACCAGGCCAGGCACTGGGCACACATGTCCTTCCCCTCTGGAGCTTCAGCTTAGAGTTCAGCGGCCTACAGTTTTGCTCACTCCCTTCTTCTATCTTTAGTTGCTTAAAGCAGAAGCAAACCCGTGAGAAAAATGATTGCCAGATGACAAAGGCCCCACTCCCAAGCCCGGTGGTCCTGGCTACTCCCCGCTCCTGGCCCCACCCCAGCCCGCACGCAGCCCCACACCAGGCCTTGCTCCCCAGAAAGAAAGAGGTAAGTTCGTAGGCCGCTGATCCCTGGTTTCGGATCTAGCTCTCTGAACTGCGGCCGGGCCTTGTGGCTCCCTGTGGGAAACGCTGCTGAGAGCCGGCCCGGCTCCTGAACCTCAGGCTGTGGCTTCTGGGGCCGGTTTGTGGTGCAGGTGGGACCCGCTGCGCGTTCTGTGTTTGGTGCCCTTCGCATGTGGAGATTTCCTCCTCTCTGGTGAGAACGTCAAAGGACAGCTGGAAATGTCTCTTTCTCCAGGGGGAGTGCACAGGGGTTTTAGGTCGTCTGTCCTGTCCCCAGACGGGCAGTCGGATCAGCATTCTCCCCACCCCAAGTAAATCAAGCACACAAAGTAGGATAAACTCACCAGGCCCGTGGTCTCAGAACCCGCGTTCCCGCGGATGTGGTTGCCTGCAGGGGATGGGCACGGTGTTCCGGTCAGTGATGCTTCTCACCGTAGACCTCGTTATCAAAACATACAACACGTAACTAGTAGCAGTCATGGTTTGGAAACTATGATAGAGCTTTCTGGAAAACTGTGATAATGCCACCATTTACGAAGACTTGGGGTACTCTGTTCATGGTTCTGTGTTGTTTCCAGTCTGATTCTTGGTCTCCTGAGTGGGTGTGTCACGCTTCCACCCTAAATCTTTCCTTCAGAACCAGAGCCTTTCCCTTTGTGACAGAGTCTGTGGCCTGAGTTATCCCTCAAGACCCAGAAGATGTCACGGCTTGCGTGACCTCAGCTCTTGGATCTTTGTCAGAGTACCCCTCCTCGCCTAGCCTTCCTGTCTGGGGGCTGCCAGTCCGTAACTAAAAGCAGCACAAAGAAGTGAGGCCAGGAGGTCGGGGCCTCCAAACACTGGTGTTTGGGGACGTCCCTGCCTGGCCAGTCCTGGCCTCCGTCACAACTGCCTGAACGGCCCCTTCACTGTCACACAGGCTGAAAAACAAACTTGCTCTGACCATTACTTGTCTCTTAAAGCAGTTATGTGTCTGTTTAAACCACATCTTTACTAAAACTTGACTTTTTGAAAACAGTGTGCCTGGCACCGTGGCCCAGGCTGCGGTAACTGGTGGGGGAGGGGACACATGGGGTTGAGCTGGGCCAGCGCGTGGGCAGCCCCGGGATCCCCTCTGCCTGTCACTGCAAACACAAGCCAGCTCTCGTCAGCATGGTTTCGGGTGACCGTGTGCTGTCCAGAGCTCGTCCTGGCTTCCTGACCTCAGGCACAGGCCACAGCATGTCGTGAATGCCCGTCTCCTTCTCTCCACTAGCAGGGCTCATTTAACTGACCTCACCGTGGTGGCATGGGTTGGACAGATCGGCGGACACTCATGTGCAGCCGACCCAGCAGCTGGTGGGGGCTGCTCCCGCGTCACTCGGTTCCATGGGGGGGGGGTCGTCTAGGGCCAAGCCGCTCCACGACGGGCCCTGCATGGGAGACCACAGTGGAC
The DNA here is from genome assembly GCF_022355385.1 of Mustela nigripes. Classification (NCBI taxonomy): domain Eukaryota; kingdom Metazoa; phylum Chordata; class Mammalia; order Carnivora; family Mustelidae; genus Mustela; species Mustela nigripes. The sequence goes on along the minus strand of NC_081571.1, from coordinate 84,732,823 downwards.
GGGTGGGGGCTGCCTTGAGTGGCCCGTGGCCTGGCATCTGTGGCTGGGGCCATGGACCCTGGCCTGGACTGGCCAGCGAGGGCCAGGTGGTCCCAGCGCCGGACAGCCAGCTTGCGCCCGCAGACAGAAGGACCCCATTTACACCCTCCGTGCCTCATCCAGCACCCATTTCTTTTACAAATAGAGCGGATGCAAAGCAGAGCCGTGCAGCGACTGTCCCATCGAGGTCTGCTCAGCTCTGGGAGGGGCCTGGGTCAGGGAGGGTCTGGATGACGGTACCTGGGACGCGCCCTGTCCTGTGAGACATGTTACACGGCTCCACCGAGGTCCCGTAAATGACATCACTGTGCTGCTTCCAGAAGGTCCGATCACGTCTGCGGTCATATGCAGAACGTCCTGTAGAGGCCGCGTGAGCAGCCTGGGCCCTGCCACTTGGCCTCCTCACGTCATGGTCTTCTGGCAGAGAGTGGCTTTCTGGGTGGTTCTCACCGGCTGTTACGGGGCCAGCTGTGGGGATTTACCACCTTCCTCAGATACCTGCCTCTGCAGGCGTCTGTTCCCGCCCGCTGGGGAGGAAGGCGAGGTCCCTGGCTAGCTGCGTGGCGGTTGTTTGGGGAGTCTCGTACCGTGCCAGTAAACTGTTGCCCCTTCTTCTTTTTCTGCAGGACTATTTTTATCCAAGATACTTAGGTAAGTTGAGTCCCTGCCTCTACGGTCGTCGTAAGGGAATAGAGGGGGACTCGCGTCTGCGTCGGCTCCCGGAGCTCACCTACCGGACCTGTGTGTGCCTCTCACGCCCCAGGGTCCGTGTTAGCCTCCGTCCAGCGCCATTGTTGGCAAACGGCTTCTCTGCTCGGACTCCAGGCTTCACTTCCTGTTTGGGACTGGGATTGACTTAGTGGGTTTGTGACATTTTGGTCTCCGGGTCTTGGCACTCCCAAAATGACTGAAGATCCCAGAGAACTTCTGTCCGTGGGGGCTGCACGCGTTGGTACCGGCCATGTCACCAGTCAGAACTGAGAACAGTAAACAACGTTTTTGTTTCATTGGAACAAGAGGAGTGTATGAACGGACACCCCCGGCCACCGAGTAGGGACGTCCCCGTGCGGGTGGCCCCTGCGCACTGGGGGGAGAAGGTAAAGGGACGAACGGCCATCGGAGAGAGGCCCTGGCCTTCATTTTAAGAGATTTTGGGATGCATATCGCTTGTCACAAGATGCATCTAATCCAGGGTCTCCCTTTTTAATTTTGTGAAGTGCATTTTGGTAAATTTTCCATTGGCCTTATATCCTCTTAGGGTTCCTTCTCGGGGTTGGTATCTGGCAAGAAGCCAGGTAGACCTGTAATTGGCCCTAAAAAGACAGGAACCTGCTGGCTCCCGGGTTCCCTGTTGGCCTCAGAGGCCTGGCTCCCGGGTACTGGGGTTTGCTTCTAGAGGCGAAGGGTGACCAGCTACCCCAGGGCCCCCTCCAGGCGGCCCCGACCCTTGTCCGCCTGGGCGTGCTGTAGTCCCGGGGACCCTGCTGAAGGCGGGACGTGGCTCAACACTGTTGTGCTCAGGTTCGAGTTTCCAGGCCCCTTCCCCTGCTCCCATGTGTACGCAGCTCGTCAGGTGGGTGGGGCTTCGGGGCGACGCTCCCGAAGCAGAATGAATTTCGGATCAAGGGCAGTGTTTCCAAATGGGGGTCCACTTGAAACTGAAGTTTAACCCTCTGGCTGTGGTCAGGAATCTCCCTGAATGTGAGCAGTGATCCTTCGGGGCTGTAGCCGAAGGCGTCTGCGGAGAGACACACCTTGGCACACAGAGTACCGCCCTTTCGGTGAAGGCATTTTTTGGCTTGCCAGTGTACAAGGGACCTGGACTGTGTTGTTGCTTCAGCCCCAGGAAGCGTGAATATTACCCTTTTCCAGAGGGTCTCCGACCCAACGTGCGAGTTCTAAGGTCTTCCTGTCTCTGACGACAAGAACAACGGGCTTCCCCCTCTCTCTTGCAGACTGCATTAGTAAATACGGATCTCCGTACACAAAGAGCCCCGACTTCGTTTCGTGCGTTCAAAGTAAGTGTGTCCTTCCTGTCCCCCAAAGCCCTGTGGGTCAGGGTAACCTCAGGCTTTGCTGTGGGGTCTTGGGTGTGGCTGTCCCCCCAAGGGGGTGGAATACTGGCCTGAGCGCTGCTCCCTTTCCACTGGACTTTCTCCCTTAAGCAAGTGAGGTTTGGTTTTTTAAAAATAGGCAGAAACGCAAGCCCTGTGACGGCTAACGCTTTCAGGGCTGTGGGGCCGAGCACACCTCTGGGTCTGCCTCCTAGTCAAGCAGCCGGGCTCCCGGAATAGTCCTAGACCTGTCACCTCACACGCACAGTCTCTTGGTTTTGCACAAACACTGGCTAACCGCAGACGAGCTCCGACCCCACTCTGCCGCCCCCCGAGCAGGACGTCCCTGCGTTCAGAGCGCCTGCCGGTTCCCGGCGCATCCGCAGGAGCCGGCGTGCGCCTCCCAGGCTCCTCCTGGTTTCTTATTTTCACAAACAAATCTCACACGGTGGAGGGTGTCTGCGGGACGGGCCCTGGCCTGCACCGCCCCTCACGTCCATGCAGACCGGTCACCGGCCGGGTGACCACCTCGCCCCCATGGTGCCGGGCCTGTGCGTGTTTCTGCGTTTTGGTCTCCTTCAGTGTCAAAGGTGAGGCGTGCAGCTGGCCTTTCTGCTTGTTCTTCTCACTAGCGAGTGAGGCGGACAGTCACATGCTTAGAACCTTGTGTTCTTTCCCCGCAAGGGACCCGTGTCTGGCTCCGCCAGTTTCTCTCGGTTTGCAGGAGTTCTGGATTCGCCGTCTGTCCTAAAAGTAGCACAGTTCTCCCTCAGCTCCTCACGCATCTTTCGTGCTGCTAGTAACGTCTCGTCACGTGTCCCGCAGGAGAGCGGACTCTGCCGCTGTCTGTCGCGTCTGGCTGGGGTCTGAGCTGCGAGCTGCCCGCGGCCCCAAGCCAGGTGTCCGCGTGCTCTGCCCCTGTCACAGGCAGGCTCCGAGTACACGGTCCCGCCGCGGGGTGGCCCTTCCTGCATTTCACGTGGGACCTGCCCCCTCTGGGGTTGCCCAGAAGTCAGGAGCACCCGGTCCTGCTCATGGGGCCCAGCTGGCCTGGCTGGACGCGCCCCCCTGAGTCCGGACACCCACCCATCCACCCGCCGGTCACAGGCCCGAGTCCCGGCTCAGACGAGCAGAGGAAATGATCGATTTAACGCAGGAAGAGGAGGGGAAAGTGGTGCCGCCATTCAGGCCCCTGCTCCGCTCTGACCCAGGGCAGCCCCACACAGGTACAGAGCAGACCGGCCTCTCTGATTTGGGTTAGAAGCACCTCTTGACTCAGGGTGCCAGAACCTGTGCCCGTGCTTCGTGGGCAAACCGGAGCAGGCCCCTCCCTCGGCCTCCCTGGGGTCGGCTTGTGACCTTGTTCTCTCCAGGGGCCTGGTGACCTCACTGGGGCCTGAGGCAGACATTAGGGGGTGGGGTCGTAGCAGTTTAGGTTCGTATCATTTCGGTTTTTTGTTTTTAGCAATTTTTTTAAGGATGTCAGTTTGCTAAACCAGTTTCTTCTTTCACATCATGTGACCTCGTCGATTAGACTGTTCTAGCTGCTGGGTTTGGGTTGTGCTTTCCAAAGGTCATACAAAGCTCCGTGGTGCTTCACGCCTCCGGACAGCGCCCGCTCCGGACGGCAGCCCCTGTTGTAACGGCGCTCCTGCAGAACCATCGAGGTCTGGCTCCGAGGGAGGCTGTAGCGGTCTGGCCCACATTGTGCCACGAGACAGATCGTGTGGCCTTAGAGGGGTTCTGATTGTGTGACCAGCGAGGACTGGCTCTGAATGAGTTCGAGCTGTCTGCTCGGGGGGCAGGCACATGCTCTCGCACTGCTGTCTGTGCCGGTCAGTTCTCCGGAGCCTGAGGCCCCCTCCCATGCAGCGCCACCCTCACGGGGGCCCAGGGCCCGAGGCCCATGGCTCAGGAAGGATGCACACCCTGCCCACCCCCTACCCCCGGAGCCAGACCCCCGGCCTCAGTGCACGCAGGACAGCGCTGGCAACGTCACGCTGTTTTCATCACTTCTGTCCTGAAAACCCTCTGATTTGGGGGCCACAAGACAGCGCGGCGCAGCTGAGTGCTTACTGTCGGTTACAGTCAGATCGACGCCACAGCCTCTTGGTGCTCACCCCGCTGGGCTCCAGGCCCGGGGCTCTCTTCCTGTTACCGTCTCACCTTCGCTGGCAGACCTCAGGGCGCTGGCCCCATCCCCGTGGCCCCCTGGGCGCCACCTGGAGCCTGTCATCCAGGTTAGAACGGGTTGTCACCCTCGGACTTCGAGGCTGGGGATCAGCAGCCGCTGAGAGAGGCTCCCTGTGGGGTCCACGGGCCCGCGACGGGCAGCACGGCCGCCTCAGGATGAGGGGAGCCCCATGTCCTCCGGGCAGGGAGCGGGTGCCCTCGGCTACAGAGGTCTGTTCTCATCCGTACCCGCCGAGGGTGTCAGCTCTTTCTGTCGGAGTTTGCGGGGCCCCTGCCGAGGGCCAGATACCCCAATGCAGCTCGTCCCCCCTCCTCTGGTGCCAGAAGTGAAGCCCGGGCAGGACACGGGGTCCAGCCACAGTGGATTATTCTGGGCTGGGTGTTCTGCGGGAGCCCATGGGAGTGTCGCCCGCGGGAGCTGGTCGCGGCCCCTGAACGCGGGGATCTGAGGTTACTGAGAGGGTTGGGCGTTCGAGGCAGATTCTAGAGTTAACCAGCCCTTATGCCGAATGCACGGTTTTGCGCTTCTGAAACAACCAGCTTTTGAACCAAATACGGCCAGTGGAGACGCAGGCCCTTCCCTGGGGGCCCCCTGGGCTCCTGCTGTGAGTCGGCGGCTGCCCCCGCCCCCCCACGACCCCTCCTGCCCTCAGGGCCCCTCATCTGTGGTGTGGACCTGACCCTCCCCGGCCCTTCTGCACCCGGGTGCACTGCGGACAGCCAGTCCGGCGGCATGGGAGACCACAGGGCTGACCCGCTGGCCCCCGGCAGCTGGGGGACGCGTGGTTCCCAGAGCCGGTTTCCTCATTCCTGCACCCAATTCCTCCACGCTTACGGGCAGAAGGCATTTCCCTCGCCCTGCCAAGAGCAACCATGTGGGTGTCACACAGCCCTCGGGGACACTGTGTTTGCTCAGCCCCAGCCGCAGGAGAAGCCGTGGACGGACATGGTCTGGTTCTTCAAACGCAGGCCGTCATGCAGGTCCCTGACATCGGGACCCTTGGTGTCCCAGAGCCCCTTGGGGCCAAGGGTCATAGCCCGGCGGAGTAGAGCCCGCATGAGCCCCGGGGGGCGGCAGGGCCAGTGAGGCGGAGACCCGGCTCAGCTGGGGATTTGCGGCCACGGGCCGGGAGCAAGCCCTGGGGCCGCAGTGTGGAGCCCAAACTGGCACTTGCCTGGCAACGTCGGTCATTTTAAGAGAGAAGAGATGAGTCGGTGGCGTGTGCCTGCCTGGCCAGCGGGATGGACACAGGCCTGAGCGCTGGGCTCTCGGTGGCCCTGTAGGTTCGGGCTGAGAGAAAAGCCGGCTGCTGTCACATCCTGGGTCACCTGGGAACCCGACGGGCCCGTCACTTCGTAAATACAACGGGAGCAATTGTGCCAGACGAGGGGCCCAAGGACACGCGGCCCTGGAGAAGGGGACACAGGGTGAGACTCTCCTGTGGCTGGTCCAGGCCAGGCCCTGGGTGGCAGGCCAGGCATCACCTGCCCTCCGCAGGTGGGCCCTCGCCGAGTCTGGGGACGGACCTCAGCCAGGCAGCCTGGGAGCCCCCAATCCACCACGCTGCTGGGAAACGTCCTCGTCGCCCTCGGGTGACGATGACCCAGAGCAGCCGGATCGGCCACGATTGTCACTGCCACTGAAGAGCACCTGCCTCGGGGATTGCGAGGCGGCCCTGGGCCCTCGGTGCCGCCTTACCCTTCGTGCTGGCCCTCGGCTCGGACCCCAGCCACGGCCCCATGCCGCCCAGGGTCTGGAGAGGCATGTGTCTGCTGGAGCCCAGGACGGAACCGGCGCCTGCGGAGCCCCCAGGAGCTGTTCACGGTCCGCACGGGCCTTGCAAAGAGGCCGCCACGGCTTGTCAAGCAACAGAGGCACGAGCACATCCACACAAGGGCTGGAGGGACAGCTGGCCGGCTGATCGGAGCCGCGGTTCTGCCACGTGTCGGGCACGGTGGACGAGGCAGAGGACCGTCTGCTGGCGTCAGGCATCCACTCCTCTCTGAGGTTCCCCGGAGCCCTGGGGGGTGAGCCCCGGAGAGCCAGGGCCTGCCCTCTCCCGACGACCTGTGGCTCCAGTGCCCACCCTGCCAGCCTGCCTGGGTTCTCTGCCGGAGCGGCTCCAGGACAGAGGCGTCCCTTCCTGCTACAGCTGTAGCCTGAGAGGGCTCTCGGAGCTCTGCTCTCCTGCCGGCACCCTGGAGCTCGCTGCTGCCCGTGGTCAGGCTCTGCAGTCAGGGACCGTCCCTAGGATCAGGAGCCTCGGCGGCCCACGAGCAGCTCTTCCCGTCCCCCGGGAAGGCTCCCTGGGACGGTGTCCACCATCGTCCCTAAAGCAGCTGGAAATTGCCTGGTGATCAACACTCTGGGCCGGGTAGACTGTCTCCCCGCCCCCGCCGAGCAAGGAGGTCCCAGCCAGCGGGCAGGTGCCCCTCCCTGGAAGGGCCAGCAGCCCCCCACGCAGTGATGGTGTGGCGGTGTCCCTGCAGCGGGGAGGTATTGGCGAAGGTCGGTGGTCGGGTTTGAGGGGACAGGGCGCCCGGCCCGGAGGGTGGGGGCGTGTACCTCGTGCAACCCCTCGGGCCAGCCAGGGGTCTGGGCCCACTCCCTGAGCGGCCAGGCCCCTCCCTCCTCAGCTGCCTCAGGCCCGGTGGGCAGGAGGCCACTCCGTCCGAGCCGGCCTGGGTTTCCCGGCCCCAGAGGAGGGTCTGGCCAGACTGTTCATGACGGCCCTCCCACCTGGAGCTGCCGTCCGCGCTGCCGGCCTGGGCCGGCCCCCTCGTGCGCACCCCGAACTGCTCCCTCCCGGCTGACCCTCTTCCCTTCTTTCGGCACAGACCTGCCTGACCAGTGCTCTCCGAACCCCTGTGACAAGGAGGGGACCCAGGCCTGCCAGGACCTCATGGGCAACTTCTACTGCCAGTGCCGGGCTGGCTGGGGCGGGCGGCTCTGTGACAGAGGTGAGGGGGCCCTGCTGCTGCGGGGCGCGGGCAGGGGGTGCTCCTGGGGCAGTGGCTATGGCCCATCCCTCTTCCAGCCCACCCAACCCCGGGGGATACAGGGACTGTCCGGCGACCTGACCGCTCAGGTGGGGGGGGGGCAGGCAGGCCCCTGGGCCCCTCCAGGCCCTGCGCCTGAGCACGGGGTGCTGGCCGTTTGGGGGAGCCCTCGGGTGCCAGTGGCCTGGCTCTTGCAGGACTGGAAGGAAGGAGCCAGTGTAGGGCCACCCCTGGGGCTCGGCCTGTGGGGACGGCAGAGTTTCAGGGCCAGCCTCCGTGTCTGCAGTGGGAGGGTGGGGGGGGTCAGGAAAAATGCCCCAGGCCCCAGTTACCTCGGGCAGCCCCTTCTCCGTGGTGCCAAGCCACTCCAGGGCAGGGGGGCTGCGCGTGTGGGGCTTGGCCTGGCTGCGCCTGCCCAGGTCTGCCCCCGTCAGCCCTCAGCCTCCTCCCGGGTGCGCTGGCAGCCACGGAGCTGGCACCACGGACCGTCACCGCCCGCAGTGCCTTGAGGTCTGCCCTTCGCCCCCATGCACTTGCGGGGGGTCCTGTGTCGGCTCCGTGCACTCCCCAGGGTCTCTGTGTCCTGTGCCCAGATGTCAACGAGTGCAGCCAGCAGAACGGGGGCTGCGGCCAGATCTGCTCCAACAAGCCGGGCAGCTTCTACTGCGCCTGCTACAGCGGCTACGCGCTCGCCCCCGACGGCAGGACCTGCCACGGTAAGGCCTGTGCCGCGGCCCTTCCCTGCTCCGCACTCTCCCCTCGGCTCCTCCCCCCGGTGTTTGTGCAGCTGCCAGAGTCGGCCCAGCCCGATGGCCAGATTGCTGAGGTCGGCAGTGGCTGTTCCTCTGCAGAGGCTCTGGGGGGGGGGGGGGGGGGGCGGGAAGAGGGCGGAGGGACGCCGAGCCGAGCACATGTCCGGGCATGTCAGCGGCCGCGGGGAGCTGCCCCAGCCCCCGGCCCAGGATGATTCACCGGGATCTGTGGACCGGCCAGCTCCGCTGAGGGGACCTCCCCCGCCGCCCCGGAGGGGCGGGCAGCTCCACGCATCTGTGTGACCACAGCCCAGGACGGGGCTTGGACAGTGGGGCTGGGCCAGGAGCAGACGAGGCCTCTGACGCCCACCCCGAGCACTTCCCCGGGGCCCCACGCCCTGACCTCCCCAGAAAGTCTGCAGGCTGTGGCCAGCCCGGTCCCAGAGGACGAGCTGCCCACCTGCCGGGGGATGGGACAGAGGTGCTGAGGGAGAAGCAGCCTCGGGAGCAAGGGCGCGCAGTGGCCGGAGCCCCAGGTGAACCTCTGAGTTGGACAGAACAAGGGGTCCCTTTCCCAGACCCTGCACAGCCGCTGCCTGAGGAAAGGACGTGTTGAGAGCAGCCGAGGGCACCCCACGTCGGGTGCGAGCGCTGAGCAGAGCGCGTAGCCGCACCAGGACCGCCCCCCACTGTTCTCTCAGCCCTTGGTGTGGGTGCCTGTGGCTGCCGGGAAAGGCCTCGGGGCCGCGCAGGAAGGTCTGCTTAGGCTCCCTGCGAGCCGAGTGACGGGAGCCCACCTCCCGCCCACTCACCGAGTCGTGGGGCGTGAGACAGCCAGAGGGCTCCCTGTGTCCCGCTGCCCTTGCCCCCAGCACCGTGTGCCGGACGACGGGGCAGGGCTATCACCCACGGCTTCGGGGGGCCATGGGCCGCTACTCCCGTAGCATGGCTGACACCCCGTGAGCGCGATGGGCGGTGCCCCTCCTGCGCTGCCGGGAGTCGGGCTGTACCTGCCTGTACCCGCGCACACACACCCTCTCTCTTAACTGTCCGCTCTTTCTCTGGGGACCCCTGACCCAGCCGAGGGAGGCTGTGGGGCACGAGGTCTGTCACTATGGTACGGAAGAGACCGACCGGCCTTTCTGTCCGTTGAGATGCTGGGAAGGAGGGAGTGGGTCATGCCGCACCCCTGCACCCCAGCATCCGGGCCTCCGTCATCTCTGCGTGGCTGCAGGGGGAGCTCAACACCACATGGCAGAAAGGTGGGCCGGGTGGGCCCTCTCCTAGGAGGAGAGCCGATGAGGGCCCCAGGGTGTGGGGGACAGGGCCTCGTGGCCACAGTGTAGCCAGTAGGATTGGGTGTGGACTCCCTGGGCCCCGTGGCCGGCACCACAGCCCGCTGCAGCGTGGGCCATCCCGTCTCCGTGCTCTGTGACGAGCAGCCGGAGAGCTGCTTTTCCAGTTGGTGAGGTGCTGGCTGGGGTCACAGACCCTCAGACGGCGCTTGGCTATACGGACCCCCAGCCCCACCCCCGTGGCTCTGCGGCCGTGGCTGGTGTGAGAGAAGGCAAGATGGCCTGGGGCCGCGTTCCCTGTGGGGGCCTGGCCTGAGACGCCCTGATGTGCCAGAAACAGGCAAGGACAGGCGGCCCTCCCCGGTGATGCCGCGGGCCCTCTCACGGGGCCCCAGATCTGGGGAGACGCGGGTTCTCGGGCCCTGGCCATGCTGTCCCTCGGCCGTCGCGAGTGCCACGGGACTTCGATGAGCTGTGGGCAGCCTGCTGTCATGGCTGTGCCCCGGAGGCTGTGCTGAGACAGCTTTGCACCAAAAAAAAAAAGCTTTGCCCCAATGAGGCATCCTTTGTGTGGGGCGGCCTGTGTCCACCTGCCCAGAAGGGCGGTGTCCCCACGGTGTGGCCAGTGCTGTCCTGGGCCCTCCAGCACCCCACTGCCAAGGGGAGTAAAGTTCCTGAGCTCCTGGACTTGGGGCAGGCTCACGGGCTGGACTGTGGGGTCGGAAGCACTCACGCAGAGGCCGACGGACCCGTGAACCCCATGGCATTCACACTGCCTCTGGAGGACGCGTGTGGTACCCTGGCTTTTTCCCACGGTCATGAGGGGCGCCTTATGGTTTCCGTGTTCGCGGGCCTGTGTGCTGCCGTCATCACAAGTTGGGGGCAGTTGTGAGGCCCCGTGAGGAGCCCCTGGTGTTGGACATCATCAGTGCACGTGCCAGACGCCCCTTCTGTCCCTGGAGGAGATGAGGTCGTAACCGCAGAGGTTGGGCTGCCCGCTCGCCGAGGGGAGAGGGTGCTTGGCACCTCAGGAAGAGCCTCGACAGTGGACCCTTGTAGCGTCTGATTGTCCTCAGGGAGACCGGGGTGTGAGTGCGGTGCAAGCGGAGCCCGGGCAGCCATCGGCACGGGGCACCTCCATCTGGAAGGCTCCCAGGGGTCCTCCTCCACCTTCCTGTGCACCCGTGCTCACCCTTGGACATACATGGCTCTGTCCAGGGCTCAGAGATCACCCCTGTCACCTGGGACCCCAGTCGGAAACGCGCCTGCCCCCACGCCTGAACCTGGGGCTGAGGAGCAAGGCGGGGGGGGGGGGGGCGGCAGCCCGGGAGCCACGCTCAGCGCCGCCCAGAGCAGTGGCTCGGGCTGCTGCTGCTCCGTGACCGACCACGGGCTGGCGACCGGCGACGCGGCCCTAGTCAAGGGCTTTGCTCTTCCTCACAGACGTGGATGAGTGTGCGGAGGGGGGCGCCTGCGGGGAGGCCCACTGCGAGAACCTGCCGGGCTCCTACTCCTGCGTGTGCGACGAGGGTTACGTGTTCAGCTCCTCGGACAAGGCCTGCCGAGGTACCCGCCCCCGCTGCCCACTGTCCCCAGCACGCGCACCATGAGCGGCACCCACAGCTGCGCACACGGCACGCGTGGGTAACAAGCACACACCCTTGTGAACACACGTGTTCGTGTGAACATCCGTGCATGCGCCACACACGTGGGTGATGCACGTGCACACAGCCGTGGGCACATTCAGGAGCGCGTGTCCGTTCGTGTGTGTGCGTACCGCGCTCGCGCATGCCAAGTGTCTCTTCACGCAGCAGGGCCACTTCCCCCAACTGCCGAGGACACAGTAGATAGAGGTTTGGGGGGCCCTCCATGCCACAGGCACAGGGACCTCTAGCCCGTCTTCAGGTCAACCTGCTGTGCGTGGGGGCAGGTGACGAGCACGCCCTGTGTCGGGGGGCACAGAGGGCGGGTTTTCTTCTCAGCCTTCCTGCCCCGCACTTCTCCGGGAAGCCGGGTGGCCCCCGCCTGCACACCCTCCATGCCCTCCTCCGTACCCCCAGGGGGTGTCTCTTGGGTCCCCGAAGCAGCCCCAGGGACACCTGCCAATGGCTGCAGACCCTTCAGACCCTCATAGACGGGCTTTGTGCCCTGACCTAGTGGCTACTCCCACCACCTCCTCTAACCCAAGAAGGAGTTGAGGGAGAGACCGCTGACCGGCCCTGCAGAGAGCACGGAGCATGGGGTGCGGCCTGGGCTGGGTGCCTCCTGGTCACATGCTCTGGAGCTCATTCTCACGGTGAGCAACTGTGCTCGGAGAGATGCTGAACTTTGCCGTCTCCCCCGTGGCAACAGATGTGGACGAGTGTGCCGAGGGCCGCTGTGAGCAGGCCTGCGTCAACTCCCCGGGGGGCTACACCTGCCACTGTGACGGACGCGGAGGCCTCAAGCTGTCCCCGGACATGAACACCTGTGAGGTGTGAGCACAGAGCAGCGGTCCCTCTCGGGGCTGCGAGAGGGCCCAGTGTCCCCGGGGCTGGTGGGAATGCAGGACAGGAGGCGTGTGTCCCCTGCGCGACATCTCAAGGGCAGCTCCGCACCCATGGCGGAGCGGGTGGCCTGCGCCCGCAGAACGTGCTGCCCTCCCTGTCGGCTGGCTCAGGCTCCGGGACACGTGTGGGGTCCAAGCCTCCCGACTGGCCGGCCCGACCCCGGCTTGGCACACTACTGTGGTCTCCGAGCTGTAACAGCCTAGGGTTTCGGTCAGAGCCTGGCAGGCGAGCGGGGAGGGAGGCCACTCTGCATCCTGACCCTGTGTGCCGAGGGGGCTACACCCAGGTATGCCCTGCCTGACAGCCCTCGCTCCCTTTCCACAGGATATTTTGCCCTGCGTGCCTTTCAATGTGGCCAAAAGCGTGAAGTCTTTGTACCTGGGCCGCATGTTCAGTGGGACGCCCGTGATCAGGCTGCGCTTCAAAAGGCTACAGCCCACCAGGTAAGGGCCGGGAGCGAAGGCAGGTGCACAGGGGCCCAAGGGCCAGCCTGAAGCTCCCCGGGATTACAGATGCCCGGCCCTGCACCGGGTAGTCCCCCACCGGCCCGGCGGCCGGCCCCGTCCCTGCCCAGCGACGGCAGCCGGGCTCTGGCTCTGGGCCTCCGCAGGGTGCTGCCTCCGGCATCCAGGACAGAGTCCCAGGCTGTCCGTGCACCTGCTGTCCTGGGTACCCTGGGGTGGGAGGCCGCGAGCCACCTGCCTGTGTATCACCTGTTTGTTTCTCGTGCTGGCACTTAGGCTGGTCGCCGAATTCGACTTCAGGACCTTTGACCCTGAAGGCGTCCTTTTCTTCGCTGGAGGCCGTCAGGACAGCGCCTGGATCGTGCTGGGCCTGCGGGCCGGCCGGCTGGAGCTGCAGCTCCGCTACCATGGTGTCGGCCGCGTCACCAGCAGTGGGCCTGTCATCAACCACGGCATGTGGCAGACGGTGAGCGTGGCCCGCACTGACCCCCAGGCCGTCAGGGTTGGGGACTCCTGGGCGGGGGGTCCTGGCATTTCCCCGTGCGTTTGCACACGCAGCTGTGAGTGGCCACCACACGAGGCCCTGCTCTGGGACATTCACAGTTGATGGGGCGAGGGCTGCGGTCTGTCCCGAAACGGTTGTTGGTCACAGCTGCCTGGAGCTGTGGGGGCTGCTGGTCACCCTGGAGCACATAGGATGGCCTGCCGCAGAAACTGTCCAGTTCAGAATGTCCATGATGGGGCTGGGGCCCCTGGGCTGAGGTCTGGGCCAGGCTCCCGACTCCGTGTGTCCGCACCATCCCGGGACCTGGCTCCTGGGGCTGGCGCCATTCCCACAGACGTGTTCCCATGTGGGCGTCTCCTTTGGGAGAACGCCCTAGTCACCCAGAGCCTGACCTATCGGTCCTGATGAGACCTGTACCCCAGTGCCCAGAATACGGCAGCTTGGGGCACACAGGAACCTTCCAGAAGCTCAGGGGCCCCTGGTAGGAAGTGGGCTTTCAGAAGTAAGCACTTGAGAGAGAAAAGCATTCTTTCTCCTTCTGGAAGTTCAGAGATGGGAAACTCGGAATGAAAACAGCATGGACGTTTGCTAATCTCCCTCCTGTGAACTCAGGCCCGCTGCTTTCCTCAGCCCCTAAAGCACGAATATTCCCAGAGTGGCTGTGCTCACGGTCCGGGGCAGGCGCTCTGCACCCGAAGCAGGAGGGGTCCCGGGCGGGGCGGGGGGCAGTGTCCAGGTGAGGAACCCGGGGACCCAGGACCTGCGTCCGCACAGCTGCCCACCCAAGGCATGAACTGGTGGCCCAAGGCAGGGTCAGCCCAGAAGCAGCCCCTCTGTCCTCCCCCTCCTGACCCCTCCTTCTCTTGCTCCTGTCCACACTCTGACCCGAGCACCTCCATGTTTCCCACGTGAACCGGAAGGGAAACCGATGGCCTTCCGGAGGGCTAGCAGGACGCACAGAGGGCAGAGAGATGGGTTTTTTAATTCTCCTGCGTGGAGAGGAGGGAAGAGCGCAGACCTCCGGAGTCCGTGCATGCAGCGTCCCGTCTGTGCCAGGCACCTGGTGACCTCCAAGGCAGGAGGGCGCGGCTATGCCTGGGGAAGTGGAGCACGCAGTGGGAGGTGGTGACGTCCGTGGGATTCCCGGCCCCTGGACGCAGCTCCTGGCGGCTCAGAGAAGCTCCAGGATGGGGCCAGAGTCGTGGCCCCAAGTGGCCCCATTTGGAGGAGGCAGAATGAAGGGAGAAGCCCGTGCGGGGGGGACCGTCAGAGCCTGGAGGGAGGTTGTCACAGAGGGGGACCGCGAGGTGTGTAGGGCACGAACGTCCCCCGCGGTCGGGGGTGGCTTGGCCCGCGGGGGCGACGGGGTCCTTTCGGAAAGGCCTCCCCCTCACGGCACTGGTCGCCTCCAGATCTCTGTGGAGGAGCTGGATCGGAATCTGGTCGTCAAGGTGAACAAAGATGCGGTCATGAAGATCGCGGTGGCCGGGGATCTGTTTCAGCTGGACAGGGGGCTGTACCACTTGAACCTGACCGTGGGAGGCATTCCCTTCAAGGAGAGAGACCTGGTACAGCCTGTGAGTACCTTCGGAGCCCGGGCTCCTGCAGGGGACAGGCCTGGCCGCCAGCCGCCGTGCTGAGCACTCGCCGCGGGTCGGTGGCCATTTCCCCAACACACCATCTCCCTGGGAGACTCGCTTGGGTTTTCATCGGAAGCGATAACAAAAGTGCCTGTTTTGCAGTGGAGATAAAACACAATGAAATTATTCTTTAACAAAAGGAACAGTCGAGTTTTTTGGACCATTCCCAAGAACATTTGGGTTGTTAACCCTGCCGGGAAGGCCACAGGGGAGAAAGACTAACGGGGAGGTCAGTACTCGCCGTCCCTCGAAGCCCCGCGTGGCCTCGGCCCTGCCCTCCGTCATCCCGCGTGGGATGGCCAGGCCGAGCCCTGCACCTGCGGGACTCCCACACGAGTGGGAGAAGAGGGTCCTGGGCATGTGGAGGTCCCCATGGCGGGAGGTGCTGGCCCAGTCCTCCTGCAGGGGTGGAGGATGGTGTCGTGCAGATGACCTGAGGCATCAGACCCCATGGGTCCCACAGGGGCTGTTCACACCTCCCCATTTTATAAATCCAGGCAGGGGAGACCTGGTTTGCTGCAGAGCAGGGCATGGTGCTGGGGTCTGCCGCCCGCCCCCAGACTCACATTTCGGGGGGTCCCAGGCACCATGTGCGCCTTTGCCTATGTCCTTCCGGTGTACGGTCCACTTCCCGCTCTGGGCGTGAGTGGGCAGACCCAGTGTGGCCACTGGGGACCCTGTGAGCACGCGTTCTGTCCCTGAGGAGCCCTTTTGGGAAACAGCCTCCACGACTTGTCCCTTTCCCAGGAGATTTCCACCACCTGAGCCACACGTCCCTTCCTCTGACCAGCGTGGCAGCAGCCATGGAGCCTCCCGCCGTGCTGTGTGGGAGCCCATGATGTGGCCGTGTGGTCCCCAGAAGCCACTGGGGTTTCTCTGTCTTCCCAGATAAACCCCCGTCTGGACGGCTGCGTGAGGAGCTGGAACTGGCTCAACGGTGAAGACACCACCATCCAGGAGACGGTGAAGGCCAGCCCCAAGATGCAGTGCTTCTCTGCCACCACGCGAGGATCCTTCTACCCTGGGACCGGGTTTGCCTTCTACAGCCTGGACTTCGGTGAGTCTCGGCCCCGGCGTGGGCACGGCCGTGGCCGCACTTGTGGACAGAGCAGGAAGCCGCTTCCTCGGACGGCGGTGTCCGGGATAAGCTGAGGACCCCACAGCCCTGGGCCCGCCGCGCGGGGTGAGCCAGCAAGGAAATGTCCACCGTGCCTGCGCCGGGACGGTGGGGGAGGGGAGCGGGAGCTACGGGGAGGGTTTGCAGGGACACCTGCGGGACGTCCTCGGACAGGACGAGCGGTCGGCGGAGCAGCCGCGGAGAACCAGCGTGATGCTGCTTTCCCGGAGCCTGGCGAGGTGTGGAGCGGGGCGGCGTCCAGAGAGGGCGGGTGGCCGGCTCCGGGACTCCAGAGCTCACGGTTGGCAGGAAGAGAAGACCCAGAGGAGCAGGACGGGGTGTGGCCGGCCGCATGGCCGGGGCGCAGGGCTCTCCACAGAGCTGGGTCCGGCCACAGCAGGGCTGACGGCCGCGCAGGAGGAAGAAGCCAGGCCTGCGGGACCAGCCCTTCCCGAAGCTCCCGTGACGTCCACGCGCGGCAGATGTCCGACCCTCCGTGTAGCGAGGGGAGTCACAGGGTGCAGGGGGCGGCCTCCCGACCCTGGAGCACAGGGCCCGCCCTCCCTTCACACAGAGCACACGTCTCTTTCTTATTATCAAATTCACTTCACAGTGAAAACAAAGAGCCCTGATACGCTGGTCAAGCAGCGGTCACTGAGACACCCTTCACGTGACACGCATTCACGTCCGAAACTGCCGGGTTGTGGGAGCACCGCTCTGGGATGCCGACGTGAGCGGCGCGGGTCATGGTGATGGCTCAGTGGTTCTGTTGTTCGACTCTGGGCTCCACCGGTTTCCCTCATGCTCCCTTGCCCCGGAGCCCATACTGGCCACTCTGCCTGCAGTCCGGGGCGGGCCGGTACCTGGCCCAGCCGAGCGCCCAGGCACACGGCCTTGCAGGGTCTCGGAGGGCTGTGCAGGCCCAGGCGCCTGCCTGTGTGCTGGCTTCCGGGGGCTTCCCTGCCCCCTCCTCTGGCCGGCACCCCGCTGCAGGTGGGCCCGGGGGGGCTGCCGCGGCCCCCCAGGACCGTCTCTGGCTCGGTCTGTCTCCAGGTGACGCTCGCAGCCCCTCTCTTCCAGATGGCGGGCTGGTTAAGCACCCACACTCCCTCTCCTTGGGCTCGTCGGCCTTGAGGGCTGGGGCCACACCCCCCGCCACGGGCCCCACAGCCACGTATCCCCTCCAGCCCACATGGGCCCCCCACGCGGGGGACGCGGGGTCCGCTCCTCCTTCCTTGTGCGGCGGCTGTCTTCTCAAGCCCTGGGATCACCGCCCCTTCTGTCTTTGCTTTAACTGTCAAAGCGCTCCTGTGCCACAAGAGGGATTTCTCGGAGGAGCACCACCGGTGTGACACATGTGTTACTCCTGCAGTCTTCACGGTTACACAGGAAAGTCCAAACGTCATCATGATGTTTCCTATAAAGTCTCATCGTAAAAAATACTTCCTGACCTTTCCTTCCAACAGCATCCACACTTCCTGTGTGGGGACACAGGCCTGGGCAGAAGCCACGGTGGCCCTGTCTCCTCCTGCACCCTCCACGGTCCGCGAACGTGTCTGTGGGCTGCCTCGGTCATGAAGCCCACTGGGTGTTTAGAAGTCGCTGCATTTCTCAGAGCTCCGACGACACCGTTCCCTAAGAGGAGCATCTTCGGGACATCCCCGAGTCAGCCCCCAGCAGCATCTGGAGCTGGGAGACCCGTCCCCGCTGACGGGTCACCCAGCACAGCCGGGGCTGAAGGTCCTGTCACAGGAAAACTCAGGAGACACGGAGGCCGCACTGGCCGCGGTTTTTTTGCTTTTATTTTTGGCTTTTGGGCTGCTTTTTCCAGTTTCAACGTGCATTCGAGTCCCTGGACAGCTATTGGAAATGGACTGTAGCAGACCCTCTTAGGTCCGGGGGCCCCCACAGATGATTCCGGTGCTGACGGTCCACTGGAAACCATCAGGAACCCAGGCCGTGGCTCACCTCGGCGCTGACCCCCTTCCGCGAGGACCTCTGAGCTCCCGCGGATGCGGCTCCCGCTCTGGCATCACCGGCCCGGTGGGCTTCTTCACCAGGACTCAACGGTCTCTGAGACAGAAGCCCCTGGGCTGTGGGGCAGAGGGAGTCCTCGGGCATCACCGTCAGCAGACGATTCACGTGTCCAGAAGAAATGGGTGTTGTCGCGACCCCCAGAGAACCGCCATCCAGCCATTCCCACACAGTGTGCTTTCTGGACCTGTCGTGCAGGAGCTGCAGGGGAAGCCTGCGTGTCTGTCCCTCGGACGTCCACGTCACATGCGTAGACGAGGCGCCTAAGCACGAAGCCGCTCAGTGGGGCATGCAGCCGAGCGGTCAGAGAAGGGCGTGTTCTGAGGGCTTCCAACCACGTGTGACTTGGTCGAGCTGCCCGAAGGGCGCCGGGGAGACGTGGCGGGGCAGGGGGCCAGGCGCTCCAGCGTGTCCTGCGGGAGAGGAAGAGGGGTGCCTGGGAAGGGCGCCCGCGGCCCCCGGGACACGCCTGCCTTTGTCCCGGCAGGCCCGTGTGGCCCGGCGGCCGTGCCAGGAGCTCGTGGTAGGGCTGCCGTCCCCGGGGCCTGCATGTTCCCCCACGATCAGCTCCCTGGGGACAGGCCCCTGGCACTCCGACGTGGTCCTCCCAGGGGCTGTCTCCCCACTCACCACGGCCAGCCCCGCCTCCTGACGTGCTGCCCTCACTGCAGCTCGGACCCCCGCGGACGCCGGCACGGACACAACCTGGCAGATAGAGGTCAAGGCTCGGATCCGCCCTGCCACGGACACAGGTGTGCTGCTCGCGCTGGTGGGCGGTGACCACGTGGTGGCCCTGTCCGTGGCCCTGGTTGACTACCACTCCACCAAGAAGCTCAAAAAGCAGGTAGCCGTCCCGGGCGGGTCCCCGCTCCTACCTTGGGAAGCTCTCTGTCCCCTCGTGGCGCGGCCCTCACGGGTCCCACAGCCACGTGGCTGAGGACACCATTGGCCCGAGGTCACCTGACAGCCTGGGGCAGAGCTATGTGGATGGTGGCCTGGGAGCCGTTCCAAGGGGGGGTCCCGCTGGACAGTTTAGAACCATGTGTGTCAGACTGTCTCCCCAGCAAACACTCCGGTTTCTCCTGCGCCCAGATGTGCCCGCCTGGCCCACGCCCCTGGGAGATTCAGGCTGAGCCCTGAGGCAGGGGCCCGCAGACCCCCGGCCCCGCACAGCCAGCCAAGCCAACACCCGCTGTGTGGAACCCACAGTTTGCTCAGGGACAGCCAAGGGGCAGAGGAAGGAGCTTGTATGCACCAGCCTCTGTCCGAAGTGGGCAGGCCTGCTGGCCAGGAGTGTGTGTGGACAGCGGCTGGCCTGCCCCCTGCTAGTGCTGCGCGAAGCTCCCCAGACTGGTCTGGTCCCCAAGACCGCAGCAGACGCCCCTCCACGGAGCACCGGTCCACACACCATGTGCACCTGTGGGCAAACGGCGCTCCCGAAGGGCGCTGCCGACCCTCCCAGGGCACGGAGAGTGAACGGCGCTGGGCCAGCTGCCCTGCTGTGTCCGTCTCCTGCTGTCTGGCTGTGTGTCTATCCCCTGCTGTGTGTCCGTCCCCTGCTGTCGGGCTGTGTGTCCGTCCCCTGCTGTCGGGCTGCGTGTCCGTCCCCTGCTGCGTGTCCGTCCCCTGCTGTGTGTCCGTCCCCTGCTGTCGGGCTGCGTGTCCGTCCTGTGTTTCTGGCCCCCGTTATCAGAGGTGAGTTCTGTCCGGCAGGAACACCCAGTGCGTGTGGCCGTCTGTCTCCTGGGGTGTTGGCCTTTCTGGCTCCGCACTGCCAGCCCCTCTGTTCTGGCTTGGTAGCATTTTGACGTGAAGTGGCCGCGTCCTGTGTTCCGGATCACAGATGAGTGGGCAGCATAGACCCTGAGATGGCTGCAGAGTGCAGTGCCCCGGCGCCTGGGATGACACTGCTGTCCCCACTGTTCTCTGTCTACCTTGCACACGTGGAAACTGAGCCTCACCCCCGTGCACATGGGAAGCAGAGACCCGGCCCTAGGAGGCCCTGCCCCCACGGAGGGCTCAGGGGGCAGGGGGACGGGGCAGGAGGCCCTCGTGCTCAGGTGCGCGTCTCCCCGCAGCTGGTCATACTGGCCGTGGAGAGCGTCACCCTGGCCCTGGTGGAGATCAAGGTCTGTGACGGCCAGGAGCACCGTGTGGCCGTCTCCGTGCGCAAGGATGAGACCACCCTGGAGGTCGATGGCACCAAGGGCCGGAGCGAAGTGAGTGCGGCGCGCCTGCAGGAGCTCCTGGCCACGCTCGCGACGCACCTGCAGGGCTCGGTGCTCACCTTCGTGGGCGGACTGCCAGGTAGGGCTCCCGCGGCTGTGCCCTCGGGGTGGGACGTCGCAGCTCTGACCGTGCGGGTGCTCGCCCCCCACAGAGCCTGGCGGTCCCTGTAGGCTGGACTTCGGGCTGGCCTGGTGCCGCCTTAGTGCCCGCCGTGCCCGCCATGCCCGCCTAGCAGTTCCAGGCTTGAGGCTGAGACCACGCCTGCCGGGGACAGGCCTCGGCCCGAAGCTGCTGTCCCTGTGTCCTCCAAGAGCTCCCCCGAGCGTGCCTCAGGCAGAGGCTCCGCTGAGCCGGTGGGGCAGGGCTGGCCACCAGGGGCCGTGCCAGGGTCTGGGTGCCCTGGTCCCGATGTTCAGCCTGTGAGGCCAGAGTCCCTCCAGCCTCCGTGCTGCCCAGGAAGGGGCAGCGAACAGCTGCCTCCTACAGACTGGGGACTCGTGTCTGACTGCGGGAGGGGAGCTGACCAGTGGCCATGAGTGATCAGGGCAGAGTGGCTGAAAGGGGTCCGGGGCAGCTGCCGTTGTGAGCCCTCCGACCCCACGGCCCCCAGGGCTCAGTGCAGGTCCGGGACGCCTGCCTTGGCCAGCAGACACACACTCCATTTAGTTTTCACAGACAAACCTTTGAGGAGGGGGGTCTGGGGTGTGGGGAGCCCTGTAGCGTGAGTGACTCCTTTGGGCCAAGCAGGAGATCAGGGCGATTTAACTGATCTAACGATCCAAGTGCACTTCCTGGGGGCAGGCAGGTGTCTCTACAGCAGAACTGCTGCTGGTCTGAGCACACAGGGACCCGTGCCCCTGAGGAGAAAGGCCGGGCACCGGGGGGGCCCTTGGGTGCCCGGGAGCGCAGTGCTGGGGGACGCGAGCGGCCTGTGAACCGTGGTGTTCTCTCCCCACTGGCCCAGATGTGCCCGTGACCGCAGCACCAGTCACGGCCTTTTACCGCGGCTGCATGACGCTGGAGGTCAACCGGAAGGTGCTGGACCTGGACGAGGCCGCCTACAAGCACAGCGACATCACGTCCCACTCCTGCCCCCCCGTCGAGCAGGCCACCCCCTAGGCCGGCAGGAGGAGGGATGGCCGGTCCCCCCACCCCCAGCGAGAGCAGCTGTGGACATTGTGCCCCCCGCGGGCCGAGGTTCCTCCGAGACTGTTCTGTGCCTGTAACATACGTGTACATAGCTGAGGAGCTGATGTCGGCCGCACGAAGCCACGGCCCCGGCCTCAGTGGAGACCGGGGCTGCACACGCCGGAGCGGACCCAGGAAAATAATTCTCTTATTTTATTACCAAAGCTGCTTTCTGGCCTAAAAGTATGGAAAAATAAAATATTTAGAGAACCCTTCTTAACTGTGCTGTGGGCTCTGCTCCTTGCTCGTGCCCAGCGGCGGGGCGGCCCCTCCAGCCCCTCCCCTGCACCCCTTCCCAGCTCCGGCTCTGGGCGCTGCTGCCCTGCTCTCTGTGCCGTGGACACAGCTCTGATGGAGGCGAGGGCCCTGCTGCCCCTCCTGACACAGGGCAGGTTCGCACCTGTCTCCCTACACAAACCCATCCCCTCTCAGTCTCCCGTCTTCTCTCCTTGGAGCGGCTCTTCCGGCTGGAGCGGCAGGACTCTGGTTACGCGAGTACACGTGCCGCTTTGCGAGGTGGGGGGTGCAGACGCCACTCTGACCCCAAGAGGACATAAAAGGAAAACACTCTGGGGCCCCAGGGCCAGCAGCACACACAGGCTGCAGAGTCCCGGGGGCGGGTTGGCAGAGAGGACAGTGTTGAGGTCGGAGCTCCGGCAGGGCAGGTCTGTCTGCCTGATGTGACGGTCACGGAACAGCCGGCTGTCAGTGTCGGGGCGGCGACGGTCACAGGATGGCCGGCGGTCACCGTCACGGTCATGTGCAAGTTTCTGGTACCCGCTGGAGACCGCGCTTGATGGCCGGAAAGCTCCTCCAAGACTGAGCTGTTCTTAGATCCCAAACCTCGAATGTCCTGAGGCCATGGGGGCAGGTCTGGGTTGCGGCAAAGCATCCCACAGCCCTGTCCTTTCTCAGTGCAGAGTGAGCTGTGAAGGCAGCACCAGCCAGGCACGGGGCAACGTGGGTCTTGGTGCCTGGCAGCGGACTGTGAGCCCAGAAGCCTCGAACTGACCCGCAGGTGAGCAGAAGGAAGGTCAAAGCCCAAGGAGCCCACCCACAGCTACGGGGCGAGAGGCAGAGTGAGCCGGGCAGCACAGAGGAGGGGAGGTCCCTTTCAGGTTTCTAGACAGCAGCCTGTGGCTTCAAGGATGTGGGCCCCCGGTGTGCCCCGGTGGGAGCAGTTGGGTATCCCTCCTCAGCCACAGCTGGCCCGTCCTTGAAGGGGTCTCTAGGATTCTGGAGGGGCCGCCCATCACAGGCCCCCCACCAGGAGGGACCCCTCCCCGGCCTGCTCACCATGGGGATGACAGCTGCAGGGGGCAGATGCCGGGGCATGGACACAGGAAGGCCCACAGGCTCTCGTGGGCCTGGCCGTTGAGGCCGACCAGAGGTCCCTGGCATATTCACCAGGCCCTCAGCACTCCCTGGCCTGCCCACAGATGCTACCACCGCCTGCCCGGCTGTGTCCTGTCCACCATCTTCCGAGATGTGTGGAGGTTCTATTGACTTGGGCCTTGAGAAAACTAGTCTAAGAGGTTCTTCAGGTGGTTTTCCAGGCTGGTGCATGAGAAGCAGGGCACGCAGGGAAGCCATGTGCCCCGAGAGCACGTGCTGGGCTGTCCCTGGGCAGCTCTGACCGACTACATCTTCATGAGCCGTCCATCTCCAGCCAAGGTCCCAGGGGAAGGGCCTTCTCCTACAGCACCGTGGGCGTCCCCGCTCTCAGTCTGCAGCCAGGTGGATGCAAGTATCTGCTTGTAGCATAAGGGGACCCCCAAACCCAGCACCCTCTGCTGGCTCCCAGGCAGCTGGGACTCGGGGCTGCAGGACACAGCCTCATTGTCCATTGGGGCAGTGAAACCTCAGTTCCTGGGGCCTTTCATGTTGACCAGGAGGACCACGGCCTGGACTCTGTCTGCCCAATAAGCAGGAAGCCTCACCCCAACCCAGATCACCTCCAGCACCCCTGAGCACAGCTCTGAGAAATGTGGGAGGTGAGGCCAGCCTGTAGCCCCTGGGAGAATGGCAGACCACCCCCCAGCTGGCCTCGGGAACATCAGAAACCCAAAGCAGCTTTAGGGCCTGATCCGTTTCTCAACGTGTCGCTGCTCCATTCCCCGTGGTGTTATCTGCTTTCCCTCTCTGTGGAGGCAGCTCTGGAATGTTCCTGTGGAATGTTCCCCTGGCCAGCCCCAGTCTCTCGAGAAGGCCGGGACAGCCGGAGCAGAGAGCACACACACAGCTACGGGACCCCACAGGCACACACAGCCATGGCTTAGGGGCCTTCTGACGATCCCGCGCCATCCTCTGTGCAGGGAGCTGGGCACAAATCTGTTTCCTGCTGTGGTTTCCTTAGATTTCCACCGGGCACCGGGGTGCCACCAACTACGGCCAAGAAAAAGCTCAAACTCTGTAAGGGATGAATACAGCCGGACAGTCCCCACTGGTGCCAGGCAGGGCGGCACCCTCACCACTGTCCAGCCGGGGGTGCTGGCAGCAGAGGAGTCAGAGACAGACAAAGCCCCATCATCCGACTGTGCGCTCCGCTGGAGGCCCTGGACGAGACTGATTCAGTCTGGTGGAGGAGGACAGTGGTGACAGATAGGAGACTGTGCTATGGGGACGGCACGGGGAACAGAACACGCCGTGGACCGAGTTATGGTCTAATTTGCTTTTGGCTTTTCAAGAGAAGAGCTGCAATAATTTTGTTTGTTTGCTGTTTTGGGGTTTTGTTTTTAGGATGCTGTTGGTCGTGAGTGTGTGTTTTATGAAGAGGGTTCTTCCGGGTCATTGGGAAGCACCCTGCCGTCCAGGAACTACTGTGCCCACAACTCCCACTGTGCCCATGCCCCAGCCCCCACAGCACTCATGGCAGTCAAAAACGTCTCCAGACATTGCCAAATGTCCCCCAGGTGCAAAACCAGCCCTGTTGAATGCCACTGCATTAAAGAGAAAGGAAATCTGACCTCACCACCCATGACACAAGGTAGAATATATCATTAAATCTAAAAATAATCTATAAAGCCCCAGACAAGCATGTGAGACTATGCCCCAAGGGCCTGTGGCTCCACCGCCCTTGTTAGCAAAGCTCACTGGCACACAGCCACACCCATTGACGTGCGATCGTCGACAGCTGGACCAGTCCACGTGTCAGAGCTGAGTCGTCACACACATTAACACACATTAACTGACGCTGTAAGCCAACAATACTTACCTTCTGACCCTTTATGTACAGACTCTCTATCCCCTGTGACAGAAGAAAGTATCAGCATGACCTAAGGTAGAAAACTATTTCTTAAAAGAACCCAAAATGCTCTAACAGTAAAGGAAAGATTTAAATACTGAGCGACGTTAAAGTCAAGAACAGAGCTAAAAGACTGACACTCTCTCACTCCAAGGCCTACTGCAAAGTTGCCATGGTCAGTCCAGGCTGGTGTTGTTGGATGAGCAGATCCGTGGCACAAACAGCCCCGAACCAGATCCATACAAATGCGGTCACCGGGGTTGGACAAAGGAGCAGAGGCAGCACAACGGAGCGGAGACCATCTCTTCAGCAAATGGTGCTGAAGCAAGTGGACATCCACATGCTGAGAAATGACTCCAGCCATACACCTCACCCCTTCACAAATAACCGCAAACAGGTCACGTATCTACAGGGAAAGGGGAAAACTACCAAATTCTGAGACTGTGGGTGGTGGTGACGTGGCAGACATGGTACCAGAGGCATCATTCGTGAGGGACAGGACGGACAAGCTGGACTTCAACAAGCCTAAACCTCTGCTGCCCAGAAGACAACGTTGAAAGGAGAAGACAAGCCTCAGATGGGGAGAAAGTATTTGCAAAAACACATCTGACAAGGGACTGGTACCCAAAATATACGAAGAGCTCTTGAAACTCAACAAGAAAACAAGCAACCCAAATAAAAATGGGCAAAAGACCTGAACAGACAACGTTCCCAAAGCAGGGGCCCAGCTGGCTAGTAAGCACCTGAGCGGGGTTCCTCAGCACCGTCCCCACAGAATGACAAACGAAAGTGACAATGAGACACGGCTGCCCTCCTACCAGGGCGGCCATGGTCTGGGTCACGCCCAGCCCGAGTGCTGGCCCTCTGGCAGCCAGGCCCTCACGCCACAGGCAGTGCAGGACAGCGTGGCCGCCTGGAAGGCTGTCTGCCAAACCCACGCCTGCCGTCCGACCCAGCAACCACGCTCTCCGGTACTGACCGGAAGGAGGTGAGAACACGTCCACACAAACCCTGCGCTGGGCAGGGCAGGGAGGGCGCCTCGTCCCGGCCGCGCTTGTCTTTGCCTCTCTGCCAGTCACACCGCCTTGTGCCTCGCTCTACGCGTTCTTTCTGCGTGTGTATGTATTCGTCTTCATCGTTAAATCACCTTCAGACACGAAGAATGGAAAGACGCGCATTTCTAACTGTTGCCACCCACGAAGCCACAAGCTGCGTAAGGGCTGTTGCCACCCACGAAGCCACGAGCTGCGTAAGGGCTGTTGCCACCCACGAAGCCACGAGCTGCGTAAGGGCCTTGCCTCCTCGACATTTTCTTCTTCCTGTAGGTCAGACGACGTTTCCCCGAAGGTTCCGAGGGCTTCTCTGCTCAGTGAGGGGTCCGGCTTCGTGGCAATGATGACTGTCTTCTTGTCCACTGGACACGTGCTCTACTGGTCCGGCTTCACACACGCTGATACGGCCTCCTGCCCTCTTTTCACTGAGGTACAAGTCACAAACCATAACATTCACCCTTTAACAACGTACAGTTCAGTGGGTGTTACACATAATGACGCTGTGCAGCCACAACTACGGTCCCGTGCTGGAACATTTCCCGCCCCCCAACAGGGAGCCCCGCACCCGTGAGCAGCCCCCGGTCCGGGTCCCCTGAGTGCCAACCCCAGTCAGTGGTCCGGAAAGAGGGGGGTAGCTCAGCCAAGGACGGGGCTCAGGGAGAGGCCCCACCGAGACCCACTCATCATGGTGCCCATCAGAGCTGCCAGGCCAGGACCCTCGACGCACCGACACTCAGGCACAGACTGGCCAGTGACTATCACTGTGATGGCAAAGGCTTTGGCAGAGACTTTTTTCCCTCAGGGAATAGTACCCACAACACACTGCGGGCCTGGCGTGAACAGGCACCACATGCCAGGGGTGGGGGAGCTGTCCTGGGGACTGCAAGGGGCCGGAGCCGTCACCAGGAGGGAGTTGAATTGTTGGCATTCTTTGTGGCTGGGACAGGGGATAAGGACATTCTTGTGGCCAAGAGCAGAATTGTTGGCCTGGGAGTCTAATATCTTTATCAGTTCTGGGCTCCCAGGGCAGATAGAAGTGCCTTTGGGTGACGTTGGTGTCAACAGTCTTGGGAAACACGGACACTGCTATGTGCCTCTGACCCTGGGGTGGGTGCCGAGGTCAAAGCTGTCCCCGTGTCTTGGCATCTGGCTGCCTTCGGCGATCGGTGGTACGGTTCCCAGCACCGGCTGCACTGCTGTCAGCAGCTCTCCATCAGGCTGGGCCCTGTGAGGGGCAGCCCCAAGCCTAGGAGGAAGCAGGTTGCTCCCTGCGGGCGGGCGGGGGTCTGGGGCATAGCCTGGAGGCCCCAGAGCTGGCCCCTCTTCCCCGTCCAGACCCCACAGGACAGCGAGCTCAGCAGCCCCTCAGCTTGGCAGGACCACCGGCCTCAGCCACGCTGTGCTGGTTCCTTAGCTCCAGGCCCCTGAGGGGGTTGTGGGGTCCCCGAAGCGGGAGCCGCACACGGAGGTGCCCCAGGCCCCTCACCCCAGCGCAGCCTCCTCAGAGGCCTCCATGTCCCCTGTTGGCAGCCCTGTACGATAGGAGGGATTTCCTCCGGACAAACGTGCCGTTGCTTCCCGGCTGCAAACCTGGAGTCTGTGGAGAGGAAGCCACGCGCGGGCCCGGGCCGGGAGGCCAGACCGTCTGGGCTCAGAGTGTGAATTCAGCTTGACGCCCCTGCCGGGATGGAAGGCATCTGCTAGACCAGTGGCTTTCTCGTCTGTGACAAAGGGCCTTCCTGGGGTCGGTTAGCTGGACCCACGGCCTCCTGTGTCCTGTATTCCAGCGACGGCCCCCACAGGGGAACGCGCTCACCCTCTGCAGAGAGAGCGTTCGTGGTGCCCAGAAAACTGAGGCCTTCCAGCGCCCGAGAGCGGGGCCTGTTGGACCTGCGTCCGCGCCAGCAGAGGGAGCAGGAGGCTGAGTCTGCTTGCCTGCCTTCTTCTCTTCGCCTCCCCGCCCCCCACCCCCACCCCATCTTATCTCTACCCCCAAACATGATCCGGGACTAGTTTAGGACTCTGGCCTGTCACTCAACCAGGACTGATCACTGCCCAGGTGGGTGCCCACCCGGGGCTCCAGGTGTGCCTGGGTCAGTGGCGGTGGGTCTGCGGGAGGCCGAGCTGCCCCCCAGGCTCTAGCTGAATCCTCAGAAGCCACCCACTTGCAGCAGAGAGACGGGGTCTAGCGATCTGCCCTGCGGCGGGGGGGGAGCTCCCTGCGGAACAGACCAGGCCGCCTCTAGAACCACCCGTGAGAGACGGCCGCCGGCAGCCCTGGATAGGAAGCCCGCAGCCTCAGGTAGCAAGTGTTTTTGCAGGTGTGACGGCAGACCTCGGGGAACGCACGCACCTCACGAGCAGCGTCTGGTGTCTGAGCCAAAGCGTCGCTTCGTCCCCAGCAAGTAGCCGCCGAGAGAGGGCACTGAGCAGGGCTGCGCGTCCTGGGGTCACGGGTGTACGTATGTACACATACAGCACCTCTCCTTAAAACATGACCCTTGCAGGGGGCACACGGGGCCATATTCCCCTTGCAGAATAGTAAGAACAGGCTCGCGCAGGAGATGGCGAGAGAGTGACTTTTGTTCAGGAAGTGACGGCAGACCGAGGGGCTCCGGCCAGGAGCGCTGGATCTGTTCAGGGTCTGGCGTCTGCTCTGGGCGAGGCAGCCGAGCAGAGGTGCTGCCTGGGGCCTTGGGCGCCTGGGGCTCTGTCCCACCGCTGGTCTTCGCCTCTCTGCCCACATATGTGCCCAGGAGGGAAAGAGGCGCAGACCTCAGAACATTCCCCTAACGTCTCTTGGCCACAGAAGCAGGGTTTGCAGAGGCTGCTTTGTTTTTTAAGAAACCGAAACTAAGTTAATTTTCCATCTACCCCCATGTGTCAGGGAGCGCAGGCGGAGGCTTCACCCCCGGGAGGAAGCAGGCTGGCACTCGGAGAGGCAGGGCATTGGGAGGCTGCGCGTCCTCAGACACAGGGGCGTCCCTGGGAGTCGAGGCAGGGAAGTGGCCGCAGAGCTGCAAGGGACAGAGTGTGTTCTGGGTCAGCGGAGGGTCTAGCCCTGCACAGTCCACGCGAGCACGACAGCACCCCAGAGAGAGCCCTCCTGGGGCCCGGGCTCCCCTGCACCGGGGCCACCCACCTGACCCAGACTCCTCGATCAGACCACACCAGCGTGGCCGGAGCGGGGCCCGCTTGGTCTTCGGG
Source organism: Mustela nigripes (assembly GCF_022355385.1). Lineage (NCBI taxonomy): Eukaryota > Metazoa > Chordata > Mammalia > Carnivora > Mustelidae > Mustela > Mustela nigripes. The sequence continues at coordinate 84,704,261 of NC_081571.1, read as the reverse complement.
GGCCTCCCCTGCACACCTGTGGCACGTGTGGCGCCTGCCGAGACTCCCACCTTCGGAAACCCAGCTTCTCGCCGTGTGCCTGCTGTGCGCGAGTCCAGCCCCAACGTACAGACATGTCCGAGGAAGAGGCCACCCAGAGCATCGGGGCTGGGGGGTCCTCTGGGTTCCCCCAGCATTTCATAGTTTCAGGGAAAATTAAGACATCAGCATTTTCAATACAGCTCAGTGGTTAGTCTCATGTGTCCACTCGGACAGGCCTTGGTGCCCAGAGGCTCTAACACCAGCCTGCATGTGGATATGAAGGTGTTTTCTAGATGCGACTGACACACACACCAACCCCGTCCCCGAAGGGCTTGCGAGGAAAAGACCCAGTGCCCAGGGCAGTCGGTCTCGAAGCTGAGCCCTCAGGAGCCGTTCTTCCCGGGTCCGCAGCCTCACCTGTGCTGCCTGGGGGCTCCGGGATCCATCCGTCTTCCTGTCTCTCTCCGTCTCTCTGCCTCTGTCTCTCTGTCGTTTTGTCTCTGCCTCTGTCTCTGTCTCTCTCCATCTCTCTGTCTCTCTCTCCATATCTCTCCTCTGTCTCTCTGTCTCTGTCTCTGTCTCTCTATCTCTGTCTCTCCCTCTCTGTCTCTGTTTCTGTCTCTGTCTCTGTCTCTCTCTGTCTCTCTCTGTGTCTCTCTGTCTCTGTCTCTCTCTGTGTCTCCGTGTCTGTGTCTCGGTCTCTGCATCGTGGCACGCGTGCACACGTCCCGTGGGATCTGTTTCCCTGGGAGACACTGACACACGCAGACTCGAGTAAAAGTGATTCTGAGAAGGAAAATGCTGGTTTTGGTGCGGATTTTAAATCAACCAATTTCCAGTCTTTCTCCACCTGCCAACAACCTCTTAAACTCCTTCCCCACAAGTTTGAACGGTTAAAAACACCTCCTTTAACGCGGTATCTAAGCGCGTGACGGTCCCACCGGGAGGTGCGCTGTGTTTGGGGGCTCCGGGCTCCTGCCGGTGCCACGGTCCCTTCGCTCTGCCCCCGCCAGGCGTCCGGGGCCCTGAGAGGCTGGCACGACCCTCCTGGGAGCCAGGGACCCTCCCCACCGAGCAGGCCGGGGGGGCCTCAGCGCTCTCAAAGGGGAACTTACTCACAAGCTGCGGCTGAACCCGAGGGCCCAGCACGGGCTTCGGAGTCCGATGGCCGGGGCCCTGCCCACCCGTTTCTCCCTTCTGACCTTGGGGGACAAACCAGACTTCCAGAGAACATTGTCTCCGGTCCGTGGGGAGCTCCCGTCGCCGCGCGTGTCCGCCGGCTCTCCCCCCAAAGTCAGAGGCCGAGAGGCCACGGAGTGGACCCCCATGAGCTGCAGGTTAAACCACCACAGGCCATGAGGAAAACTGCCGTGAATCAGGAGGGAAACCTCTGGTGACCAGGCTGTCCCCGGCACAGCGCTGCTCCCACAGGTGGCCCCGCAGGGAAAGGACACGAGACACGGCTCGCTCTTGGGCTGCAGCCGGACTTCTGCTTCCATCCGTTCGCGCCTGTCAGGACGCCGAGCCCCTCCTGCGTGTCCTGACCGGCGGCCACTGGGAGCAGGGAAGCTGGGTCCCCTTTAAGATCTGTCTTTCTTCAAACGGCTCAAACAGCCCCTGCCTGCCATCCGCTCTCCGCTCTCCGGGGGTAATTTGCTGCCAGTGGCAGCACTTCGAACCGCCCCCTTCCCACTCTGTTGGTCAGGGAAGCACGGCCCCAGTTCCAAGTCTCTCGCAGGAGACGCAGGGCACCCCCAGTCATCGCGATCCGACAGTCCGTGCGTCGCTGACGCTGCTCCTGCACACACTGGTCAGAGCGGCCGAGGAGGCCCAGGGAGGAAAGCCCAGGCCCACCCTGGTGGCCTAAGAGGGGGCATCTGTGTTCGGACAAGCCAGAGGCCGCAGCGGTGGCCGAGGACGGAATGGGGCGGACACGCGGGTCACCACCGTGCCGGGCCCTACGGGGATCGCATCTCCCGAGGAGACGCACTGTGACCCCGGACATCCGCCCAGGGCCCCGGGCTCAGGACCCAGACTCCGAAGAGCCCCCAGCAACGCCCACCTCCGAGGACCGGCCGGTGCCCAGGACGAGTCAGGGACGGCCCTTGGGGTGCACCCGTCCGCATGGCCAAGCTTGTGCGAGGCGTCAGATGGGAGCAGGCGCCCTGACGGGATGCGGGGCCCAGCCCTGGGGGGGCATGCCTCCCCCGACCCAGAGCAGATGAGTGAGTGACCACCGGGCCCATCCGGCCGGCACTCAGCTCCACGTGCCTGCACCAGGGTCTGTCCCCGAAGGCGGCCCACGAGCTACGGAGGCAGGCTCCCTGTAGTGGTGGGTCTCGGTCTGGGCTCGGTAAACTGAAGGGATGAGAAGCACAGCACGGCCCTTAGGACGCAGGCCATGGGCAAGGGATGTCGTCCTCCCCGTGGTGGGGACTGAGAGGGATGCCTGGAGGCAGACGTGGTGCCGCTCTAGGGAAGGCGAGGCTGCCGGGCTGGTGAGAAGGCTGTGCCCAGGGACGTGGGATGTGCCCGCCCTTGGGGCTGAGCGGTGCGGGGGATCGCTCCTCCCCTGTCACGGAGGTGGACAAGACACTCTCGAGCCAGGCCTCCCCCGCTTGGGGACTGGCTGCTCGAAGGAGCCTCACACCCATGGACCCCACGGGACCAGGAGCCAGTGCCCACGCAGGGGCCTAGTCCACGCTTCCCGGGAAGGGGGAGGCCTCCCTTGGCACAGCCCCACGGAGACGTTGGGTAGACGTCTGTGGTGGGTCCCCTCCAGGAACTGGAGGCCCCGCCCACCCCAGGGAGCTCCACCGCTAGCCTCACTTTCCAGGCGAGAGGAGGCGGCACCCGGCCAGGACGCCTGAGCACACTCCGCGCACACCCAGCTGCCCTCCCCTGGCCGACTGCAGGCGACAGCCTTCCCCGGCATGCCGCGCCCTGTGTCCTGGGCTCCCCAGTGCCTCCCGCACCTGCTCCCAGCCCCTTGTGCTGCTATACTGGGGAGGCCCCTCTGCACCTCACGGACATGCCCGGGCACCAGCCAAGGTGGTGTGTGGCTCCCCCAGACCCTAGAGGGAGCTGTGCTGACACGGAGAAGCTGAAGCCAGGACTGGGGGCCGGCGCCACTCCGGGAGCAAGGTCTCAGCCCCACCAGACAACCCAAAGGGTCCCCAGGCCCATGTGTCCTACTGCGCTGGCCCTATGAGGTGGCCGCTGCCGTGGGCAGGGCATGGCTGAGGGCAAGCTCTGCGGTTTCCCCGGAAGAGCAGCTCACAGGCCCCAGGCTCCCGGCCAGGCCTCCGAGGCGAACTTCCGAGGGACCCAGACCCGGGTCAGAAAAGGCTCCCGGTCTGGACAACGGCACACACCAGGGCCACACGCAGCAAAGGCCTGGAATGTGGAGAGGTCTGGAGATGTTTGCCACGCGTCCCTCCATCGTCCCCAAGCCCCTCGCTCTGCTACCCTGTAACCAGACTGGGGGAGGGGAGGCCGTGGGGCCCCTCTTCTCCCCACCGAGCTCCCATTCGTGTCCCATCTGACCAGGGCTGTTGGGGGTGACCGCCGCCCATGATGGGAGCGCCCCGGCTTCCCCTGGGTGACGCTGGGCCTACCTGGAGAGGCAGAGGGTAGGTCGAGCAGGTGGGGAGGGCCACAGGTGCCGGGCAGAAGCCCGCGTAGGCCAGGATCTGCTGGGCAGGGTCGTAGAGGGTCTGAGGTGGAGCAGAGGGGCCGTAAGCCAGCTGGGACAGGGGGACCTGCCAGAACGGACATGTGTCAGCCCGGCCACCCTGGGCTCCGAGCCAACGGCCTGCAGAGCCCTGTGCTCCGCTACGCTCCTCTGACGCCTGCAAGGGAGAAGTCACTCTCGAGCCAGAACTAAACCGCTCAGAGCAGGGCTTATTGTTGCTTTTTATTTTCTGTTTGTCTCAGGGACCTGCCGACATGCTAGGCTGGGCCATGTGTCAGTTAGTGTCCCACTCTGGAGGTCAGCTCAGGTCATGATCTCGGGGTGGCGGGATGAGCCCCGCGTCAGCCTCCGCACTCAGCGAGGAGTCTGCTGGGGATTCTCTCCCTCTGCCGCTCCCCATGTGCACACTCTCGCCCCCACAAAAATAATAAATCTTACAACCCCTGCGGCAGAGGCCACAGCCCCCGGTTGCAGGGATTTCTGGAAAAGGGCAAAGAACACCGAAGCCCTTCTAGGACCTGCTCCTGTGCTCGCCGGTGACTCCACTCTCCAAAGGAAACGGGACTTGGGCCACCCATCTGTCACCCCGCGAGGGGCCGCGGCATGGAGCCCTCCCCAGAGGGGGGCTCCAGACTAGAGGGGCCTCCCTCTCTACGAGGACAGACCTGGATTCCCCAAGGACGCCACAGGGCAGGCCCTGCCGTGTCGGGGAGGGGCCTCGGCGGCAGAGAGGGAGGGTCTGAAGACGCGTGGCTGCCCCCTGAAGGGAAGGGGAGACGGGTCCTGAGCAGTGGGGAGTGGGGCAGCCGCAGAGGGGGGGGCACGCGGGAGCCACGAGCACACCCACGTCTGCCTGCACGCGCATGTCCCCGGAAGAAGGACCTACCTGTCACCTCCTGGCCCCCTGCCCCGGGCGGCCTCTGGGCATCCAAGGGGCCACCAAGGGTGCTGGGAGAGAGGACGGGGAGCTGCGGGGGAGGCCACGGTCATGGCCCACAGCTCCCCAGCCACGGTCACGGCCGTACCCTGCTGAGCATCTCCTGCGGGTGCGGGGCTGAGCTCCCCGCCATCCTGGGGGACTGGAGCCAGGTTCACGGAGGCACCTCAAGACGTGAGACCTGGTGTGGGAGGGAGCCACCCGGCCGGAGGGAACTGCTACATCCCGCGGCCTGGGGGCCTTACCGCAGGGCCCGACTCTGTGCTTGCGCCATTTTGGGGTTTGGAGGGACGAGCAGGCTTGGGGTCTCCCACGAAGGAGCGAAACATGTTGCCTTGGGCAGCTCTGCTCTGCTGGGGACCCCAGGAGCCCCATCTGGCTCAGGCCTCTCTCCCTGCACCTGCCCATCGGCGTCGGGTCACCGGGGCCCAGCCGCCAGCGTGCGGACTCGCGGGCCGCATTTCTCCACCTATCTTCGTCACGTGGAGTGGGTTAGATGAGGCTTCCCTGCCCCGGGGACCCTCCCGCAGCCCCGAGTCTCACCCCTGCCTCCCTGCGCCCGGGCCGAGCGTCTGGCGGTCTAAGGAAGTGGCTTTATTCCTAAAGATGATCTTTAAATTAAAAAATCCATTAGGTGTACAAGGTACTCGGTAGGTGTGAACGGTTAGGAATCACTTTCCTTCTCTCTTAAAAGACCCGAGACTTTGGGTCTGAGAGAGAAAACCGTCCGGCGTGAGGCTGCGACCGGCCCTGTGGCCTTCACCGATGTTCCCCCCGGGAGAACAGTCCGGCAATTTCACCGAGGACTCGGCCCCTGAAAATGGCCATGACCGAATCCCCAGAGCACTCGGGAGGCGCCGGCTGTGGATGCTCGCGTGGGGGGCCTGTGGGGGCTGGAGTGTGTGCTCACACTTGCCTCCCCAACTTAAGTGGGGGCCGGGAGCTCTCTGGAGTCCGCGACCGGCTTCAGGAAGGGGTGGCGCGGCTGCTCTCGGGGGTAAGGCAGGGCGAGGGCCAGCTGCTGTCCCGCGCAGAGAAAAGCAGGGCAGGGTGCTGCCCGAGGGGAGGCTCGGCGGGGCGGCTCGGTCGGGGCCGGCCGGGGTGCCCAGCCCTAAAGCCCCATCCACCAGGGCAAGTACGGACCCAAGCCCTGGGTACGAGGCAGGAGGCTCGGGGCTCCCTGTGCAGGGGTGGGGGATGAACTGACCAGGGCAGGTTCGATGGCCCCTCCCTCTCGCGTGGTTTGGGGTAGCCCACACCTCAGATGACCCACTTCTCTGAATGGCTGGAAGGCTTGCCCTGGGGCTAACACCAGCTTCTGTTTTCCCACGTGGAGGTGGAGACAAGGAGGCGCACTCAGCCCAGCTCAGCGGACACGGCCTCCAGCCCCGAGCTGTCTGGAGCGCCAGCGCTGGGGCCCGACTCACCATGTCCTTGAAGGCTCCCAGGACAGCTGCCGTGAGGACACCCAGGAGCGCACCCAGCACGTTCAGCACCGCGGAGGCCCAGAGCAGCCGGTACAGGTGCAGCGCGTCCCGGCAGGAGCGCACGCCCACGAACTCGTAGTAGATGGGAGGGTGCTCTGTGCTGCCCAAAGAGAAGGAAGTGTCACCCACCCCGGCATGGAGGGCACAGTGTGCCACGGCTTGAGCTCCGAATCCGGCAAGCTGAGCTCTCGGCCATGAAGACCCCGCAGGCCGGGCTGTGGTGGGGGAACCACATCCCAGGAACCAACCCAGATGCTCCCTGGGGCTGTGGGGGCAAGGCTGTCCCCCAGGGCGTCCAGAAATCCCTCCGGGGAAAGGTCCCAGGCCTCTGAGCAGGAAGGAGCAGCCAAGCCCACTCCCCAAATGCAGACCCAGGCAGAAGGGTGATGACCGGGTCTCCTCAGGGCACCAGGTCTCGTGGCTGAGCCATGAGAACAGGAGGGCCGTTCGTCCAGGCCCTCCTACCACCGGCCTACGGGGCTCCGTGCATGGGGTCATGTGGGGAGGCCGGCGACCGTGCCCCATGCCGGTGCCAGCTGTGAACCCTAATTGGTGCCCAGGGCCCGTCCCGGGGAGGCCCCCACAGTGCGGGGAGGCCGCCGGCAGCCCGGCAGGCTCTCCCAGCCCCTGTCAGAGCAGCATGCCCTCCGCTGCGCACAGAGGACGGGCGGGGAAGCATCTAGAGCCGGCCAAAGGGCCGTGTTCTCGCCAGCCAGCCCAGCCCAAGGGAAGGGAGCCTTGGCCGCAGCCACCAGGCCAGACCCCAGCCAACTCGGGAGGGATCCCCGAGAAACTCCGGGGCCCTGGCTCCCACAGAGCCACGACCCTGGAACAGGAGGCCACAGCCCTCCTGCACCCCTACACAACCTTGCGAGCCTCCGCTTCTCGTCTGGGAGATGGAATCAACTCCCCTTCCTCTCAGAGGAGGTGGCGGACTGCAGGGCCGGGGCCGGGGGGGGGGCAGGGGGCTGGGGGCTGGGGGCAGGGACCCCGCCCCTCACCTCTGGCACCTATAGAGCTCGCAGCAGTAGCACGAGCTGCTCTTCACCTTCAGGGGGCACGCGCCGCTCGAGGAGTGACAGGTGACCTACAGGTGGAGAGAGACCTAGTCAGGCCCCACCTTCCCCCACCCTAGAGTGGGTAGGGCTGCCGCCCTGGGAGCCAGGACCCCGCCACGCCACGGGCGCCCAGGTCAGCCAGGCAGCCGCACTTCCTGAGCCTTGTCTCCGGACCTCCCCCTCCCCGCACCCATTCCAGGCGTGGTGGTTTGGGGGGGCGGCAGACCCCTCATGCTGGGAGAGTTCGAGGAGCCTGCTCGGCCAAGCTGGGCGGTCCAGGCAGCCATCGTTTGGTGGACAGTGATCGGGGTCAGACGGGGTCGTGAGCACAGAGAGCAGAGCCGCACCCAACCCGCTGGTGGACGGTGGGACCGCCGTGTCACCGCCGTGTCACCGGGGCAGCCGGCAGCCACAGGGCCACAGGCACAATGTGTCCCACAGGTCAGGAAGCACGTGAGAGGCAAACCCTTCTGATCTGATTCTGATGGGGGCACAGAGAGCCTATGGGGTCCACCACGCCGGCACGCCCTACGTACCTCCGTCTGGTGGGCGTCGGGCACGTACCCCACCTCGCTGGCAAAGAACTGGCATCTTCCCGCGGTGAGGGGCCTGGGCTCCTAGGGACCAAGACACGTGCGTGGAATACAGTCGCGTCCCCCCGTCAGGAGGGGCCGGGGTGACGTCAGACCCATCTGCCCCGGGTTTCGGAGCCTCAAGGAGGGACACCAAAGCCTGCTGCAGTCGGCCGGGAGGGGGACATGGGGCAGGACACACTGGGGCTCCTCCCAGAGCAGCCGGGCCAGCGTGCAGGGGTGGGAAGCAGCAGGACGCCAGAGAGCACCTGCCTGCAGGCTGCCGTGCCCCCCCCCCATAACAAAACAGGTGTCCACGGGGAAGGACAAGGGCTCATTTACTCATGGGCCGGCCAACCCTCCCCCACCATCCCCGCCCGGCCGCCCACCAACCACCCAACAGACGTCCACCACCTCCGGCCTATTCCGTGCTCCCTCCACTAGCCTGTGCCCAGCCTCCACGGAGAATCAGAGCATCGCAGTGCCAGCAAGGAAGGCGCCCGGGTTAGACACGGTGCCCGCCCCCGGGGACACAGCAGGGCCAAGGGTCGGGCCGTCACTTTGATTGTCCATGGCTCCCATTTCCCAGCGCGATGCGGTCCTGGCCGGGCCGTAAGCAGAGCGCAGGAAGCCACCTGTGACCACACCTGCCAGACCAGCTCCGGGCAGAGCTGAGCCACCTTCCTGTGGGACACGGCCCGCAGCCCGTGAGGACGGACGGAGGACGGCCAACAGGGCTGTGCGGGGCCGGGCACCGGGAGGCTGGGGCTGCCGCCGTGTGCAGGTTCCCTGAGGCCCCGTGGTGACCGCCCTGAGCCCTCGCCGCCCGACTGCCGATTCCGCTCTGCCTCTCCCTCCGGGGATCCAGTCAGTGTCCACCTGGTCACGGGCAGAACCCACGCTGCTGACATCAAGGTTCTCGTCCCGCTGCGCTGGTGCCCTTCCTCACACCCATAACCACGTGGAGACACCCCTTCTGACTGGGCGTCATTGCCCCCTGTCCTGGGCGGAGGCTAGCCCCGCGGGAGCGCCCACCGCCCCGTCTGGGACGTCTCGCCACTGCGTCTACATTGGCCTGATGGCCGCCGTAACACGTGCCACGGGGGAGCCTGAACCACGGACACCCGTCGCCACAGCCCAAGCAGCGGCCTGAGACGGGGCGCCGACCTCGTCCTGCCCTCCTGTCCACGGCAGACCGCGGGCTCTGGCTCCCTCTGTCCGGACATAATCCGACCACAGCGGCCTCCGTCCTCGTGACCCGTCTGACCCTGACCACGTCCCAGGGGCCGGCCCGCCTCTTGGTGCCACGGCAGGGCACAGTGGCCACCACACACGCGTTCTGGGGACACAGACATTCTGCCCGCTGGGCGCCGTCTGCCATGACAGACGAAGAATTGGTGTCAGACTTGAACTTTTCAGTAAATCCTCTCCTGACACAGAAGCGCTGGTGACTTGGTTTCATTTTCTGTCTGACCCTCAGTATCCAGTCAGGATGAACTACTTCTTAATAGTCTGAATTACATAGAACAGGCATCAGTCGCACCCACAACCTGGGTTTCCGATGACCCTGGAGATGGCGTCTCTCAGGGGCAGCTGTGAATGGGGAGCTGTGGCCCCCAGGAGGGAGAGGGACCGTGCCACCCACCGTCTGTGCAGCGTGGTCAGTCCCAACCGCAAAGCAGCTCTATTAGCCACAAGTCCACCCCGACCCCATTGCTCCCGTGTCTCTCATGATAAACCAGAACCACGAGTCCCACAGCCCAGAGGATCCGCCTGAAGGTCCCGCGGGGTAGAAATCAGGCTTTCTGACCATCTCCTGCCGGGAACGACCTTCTGAGTCCCAGGGGCTGGTGCTCTGTGTCGTCAGCCGCCCAGCCAGCCGGGAAGCAGGGAGCCTGCAGTGACCACGGGGGACCGTCGCGCCTCCCCTGCAAAGACAAACCCCGGCCACAGATCCCCTCGTCTGAGCAAGGAAACAGGCACGGAGGCAGGCCACGCCTCCCCTTGAGGCTCCTGCAGCGCGGGATGGAGGGAACCCCCCCTTCAGAACAAGTGGCTTTGAAGGAAATTTCTCTCCGATGTGCTGAGCAACACCCACTGACAGGGCAAACCGCGAAGCCAGGGGTTCCGAGGCTGCCTGCCCGACCCAAGCCCTTCGGCGTCTGCTCAGAAGCCAGAGCGAGCGCAGCCGGCGGCCGGGAGAGGGGAGCCGGAGCCGAGGCCAGGAGCCGCAGACACAGGACTGAAGGCTCGAGGCCAGGCTGGCCGGGGAAGGGAGCCAGTGCCTGGTGGGCCCTGGCACGGCCCTCGAGGTCCCACCACGCTGCCCCCGTCCCGAGGGATTTTTGGGGCCCAGAGGGGCCAGGGCGCAGGAAGGGGCGTCCAGCCTTCAGGCCCGGTGGTCCAGAGGCCAGGATGAGACCTGCCTGAGCCCCGCCAGCCGGGATGCAGCTGGGCCTCGGCTTCGTGTCTGGCTCCACACCCTGCATCCTGGGGCCTGTGCTCCCGCAGCCTGGGGTCCCACATTTTGTCCCCCGGTTGTTGACATCTTAAAATCATGACTTTGGGAAGTGCTAACAGCAGGTGACAAGTTTGTGGTCAGTTGATTCTTTGGTCAGTTGATCCTATCGTCTGTTGGACAGTCACCCTGGCCCCCGAGTGAACACATGCAAACCCCGCGGCTTCGGACTCACGTCTGCGACCCCTGCCCCCGCCATGCACATGCCCCGCATGGGGCAGATGGGCCTGCCCAGAGGACACTGGCCACCTGCAGCCAGAGGACAGCCAAAACCAAGCCAAGGCCGGAAGAAGAGTTCAAGGACATGCACGCGGGCCGGCGCGGCAGGACCCCTCGGCGTCTGGGGGGACCTGAGCTCCGGAGGCAGCAGAACCCAGGGGCTGGGCCCACAGCGCCGCCAGCACTCACTGTGAACCCCTGATCAGGGAGAGTGAAGCCATGCGCTTGGTCCTAGCATTTTAAACCTTTTATTCAGAAATAATTGCAAACTTACGGAAAAGTGGAAAGAACAGGCAAACTCGACAGCCTCAGATTAACACCAGGTGTCGGCCCTTTTTAAAGACCTAAGAAGCATTCAAGTTTATGCAGGACGTGTTGGAGCCTTAGGGACGTGCTGATGGCTTTGCCTTCTCAGGGCAGAAATGGGGCGCCAGGCTCCTGCTCCCCCACTGGTTCCACCCCTGGCGGCTGGGCCTCCGGCTGGGAACCCAGAGCCACTGTGCCTCTCTTGGAACGCCCTTCAGGACGAACAAGAGAGGTGTGTCAGCCCCATGCCCGACCCCGTCCACGCTCCCCCAGCCCCTACCTCTCCCCTGTCACCAGCCAGGCAGGATCTGGGGCCCAGTGAAGAGACCCTGTCTTCAAACACCATGTCACCACGTCTCGGGAGACCCTGCTGTTGCTGGCTCTGTCGGGCCCGGGAAGCCCTCTGACCAGACTCCCTACAGGTCGCCAAAAGTCCACATCCCATTTCAACGTCAAGAACAGGATCTGCCCAGGGCAGGGTGGGTTTCCCTGACTTGACAGACCTAAAAGGCCTGCGTGAGTCCAGGCCACCCCACCCCAGGGAAGGAGCGTCGCCCACTGCAAGCAGGAAACCAGCCCAAGCGCGCACTCTGCGCCTGGGTTCCTCTGACCGAAAAGCCCGCACCGCTCCCCTCGAACTTCCCCGGACTCCCAGACTCCCCGGCCGCGGGCCCTCGCACGGGCTCCAGGCGACAGTCTGCGGTTTGCCTACTGGCCGCCCAGAGGTGCGCGGCTCCGACCCAAGACCTTCCCCTTCCTGAGTCCAGGCCGCCTCTTCCGACGGCGCTGTGCCGAGGCGGGAAGGCTGAAGCGCCGCGGGTCCTCGGCGCAGGAAAACGGTCCCAGGGATCGGACGCCCTCGGGTGTCCTGTCAACTAAGGACGCGCTGGAGACGAAGAATGTCCCCAGCACTCGACCTCCGGTGGGGACGTGCCACCCGTCCCCCGCGTCAGCGCCTGAAGAGCGTCTTCCTCGGGAAGGGGCGAGTCCTGCGAGGTGGGTGGGTTCAGGAGAACCAGCAGGTCCCCCCGGGGGAGCACGGCTCAGACGACTCACTCCTAAACTTCTGCTTTCTTCGCCTTTATTGGTAAGCCCTGCCTCGGCGCCTCCGTGCCGTGTACAGACGCGCTCGGAGTCTCCGTGTAGGGCGGTGACCCCGACAACACTTCCGCGTCATCACTCGGGCCAGTGACTCAAGTCACTGCTCGGACATCTCACTGCCATCAGGCTTCACATCCTTTCGCCCATGGGACTCTGGGCGTGTCCCCACCGGGGCTGACTGCGGGTCTCCTTCTGCCAGCAGCTTGGGTCACAGGGTGAGGTGACGTCCTCCAGGGATTGCCTGTCCTTCCCGGCACGGCAGGAGCCCCCCGTATGCAGACCTTCCCGGCACGGCGGGAGCCCCCAAACCACAGGGGGAATCATCCTGTTTTCTTCTCAAAATATGCCAGGTGTGCATCTTTAGAGGAAAGGGCACTTAGAACCTTCCGCATATAGGCTCTGAGGCCTCGAGCATGGCGGTGTTCGGCTCAGTGGGCAGAGAGGCCCCGCGGAGCCACGAAGGCCTGCGGACCAGATTGCTGGGCTCTGGTGGGAAGGGTGGCCTTTGCCCCCCCAGGCTCTGCTCAAAGCCCCCTCAGAAGAGCCGACCTGCCCTCTCCCCACAAGGGACACTGTTCTCTGCCCTCGGGGCCTGAGTGGAACGGACGCCCCTCTCCGCGCCCCTGGCGCACAAGGGAAAACCACCGCTCACCTTCTTTGCAACAGGATGATGTTCTGAAGAAGGCTCGTTAGTCTGGGAGACGCTTCCCTGGAAGAGAGGGACCCGCTGGCCCCAGTGTGCGGCCAGGCCGGTCGCCACTCCCCACTCTGCCCCTGGCAAACGCCCCGCGTGAGGCGTGCAGGCTCCTCGACATTCCTAAACTCTCTGACCGGCTCGTCCCTGAGCGGGCGGTGGGGAGCCTGAGGGACTTAACTTCTGAGAAGCTGTTTTCTGTGCGCCGGGAGCTGCCTCGACTCGGTTTGGGGTGGGGGGGTGGCGAGAGTCAGCTGACCTTGACGGCTGTGCTCAGGACCTCACTGACCGGCGGGTCGCGCTCCACCTCCGCTGGGAGAGGAATGGGCCTGTGCGGCAGACGCGCGGCCCGGAGTTGCCCGGTGCTGCTCCCACCGGCCAGCCCCTCCAGCCCCGCACCCGGCTTTAGGCGGGGCCTCGAGGGGTCACACATGCGTCCCGTCCACTGACCTCCGGGTCAGTCTGCTGACACTGCCCCCCACGCACACCCGTCCTCACAGCGGCATCCTGGGGGCGCACGGCTTGGGGGGCTCCTCCGGAGAAGGACTCGGAATAAGCACCCCAGCGGCATGTTCTGAGCCCCGACACGCAGGCCCTTCCCCCACCTCGGTGCCCGGCTCGGGGAGACCCGGCTCAGTGAGCCCCGCCAAGTGCTGCTGGCCGCTGACGGCAGCCACAGACTTGGGGTGGGAATCAGATCCAGATTACGCGAGGAAAGTGCCCCACAACCATGGCAGCAACCCCGGCCAGGCCTCACAGCTCAAGTGATCTCCCCAGGAACAGACACTGAGAAGCAGAAGTCTGGGGCAGAGTAGACAGAAACACCTAAAGCTGTCAGCACCCAGCAAGCGGGAACACGGAGGGACAACTCTGGGGCTGCGGCCGGGTTCTGGCCTCACCCCTGCCAGACGACGGCAGCGCCCCCCTGGCCCGGGGCCGCGGGTGAGACCTGCGGGCACCCAGCCACGTCCGCAGGCCTGGGCTCTCCTGGGAGGCCCCTCCCCCGCCCGCACCCGTTGGCAGAGGCACAAGCCCCAGGGCGCCGAAGCGGAGGACGGGCGCCTCCCCCACCCCCCAGGGGCCTTGCTCGGCCAGAGGACCCCAGGCAGCACCCCACTCTCCACCCATGTGGCCCGCTGCCATGAGATCGCCTAAGCTGGGGGTTAGTGGGCGCCACACATGGGGTCCTCACACTCTGGCGGCTGGAAGTCCAAAGTCAGGGGCCGCCCGATCTGGGTTCAGGGACAGCAGGACTCACCCGCGAGGAGGAGGAAGTCCCTTCACAGAGGCTCCACCCCGTGACCTCCCAAAGGCTGTGCCCCACTGTCGCCTGGGGGCCAGGTTTCCACATGAGGATTTGTGGGGACAGAGCCCTCCATGGGGGCACAGTCCCAGCACCGCAGCCGAGTGGGGTCCTCACTGGTGAGCTCGGAGCCGGGGGAGCAGGCCCGCGATGTCTGTCTGCTCCCCGCCCAGTGCTCCTCAGGCTGTAGGCGTCTGCCACAGGGTCTCAGGGAGCGGCCGGCAGTTTGTCATTCTTTAGCAGGACACGACACGGAGATCAACACGGCTCGCCTGGTGGACTGTAGGGGCCAAGCCACACCAGCCCCACCGGCTCCCGTGTCCAGCAGCCAAGGTCAAAGCAGCCGCACATGACCGGCCTCTTGTTTCAGAAGAAATGTGGGCCGAGGACAGGTCGGTTTGAAGCAAGAGCCGTTTCCGGACATTGCAACAAAGCTCTCGTAAACCGGCAGGCAGGTCTCAGAAGGATCCTACCTACCCTGACAACAGCTGTCCCGTGGGCCTTCGCCAGGTCGCCCGGCCGACTCTAGTGGCTCTAACACTGTCACACTCATCGTCCTCGTGGCTCTGACTTCTCTTTCCCTTGGAACCTGATCGTCACCAACAGAGTGAGCCGGGCTCTGAGCCACGGCCACGTGAGAGCCACAGCTCCACGGCAAGCACCCGGGCTTCTGTGCCTTAAGGGACACTGACGGACACTTCAGCTTGGGCCTCCCACTGTGACAGGAAGCGGAGGGAACGGGTCTCACAGCCACTGCACCAGCGACAAAATGCTCCACGATCGCTAGAGACACGAATGAGACCTACGTGCTCGGCAGAGGCGTCAGAGCTGTGAGCTGCAGACAGGGACCCCAGCCGAGATGCCGAGGCCTGTCAGTGCGCGTGTGTGCACGCGTGTGCGCCAGGGTGTCTGTACGCATGCGTGTGTCAGTGTGGACACACGCACGTGAGCATGTGTGCGTGAGTGTGTGCCTGAATGTACACTTGCACAGTAGCACGTGAGTGTGCCGGTGTATATGTATGCGTGCGTGGTGTGAGCGTGCACGGCACACAGATGAGTGTGTGCCTGTGTCTGTGTGCGCACGTGTGCGTGCGTGTGAGTGTGCGTACGAGCCCGTGTGCGTGGGAAACACACAAGGGCGTGATGCACTGTGTGTGCCTGTGAGTCGTGTGCATGTGTGTGCGCACGCATGTGCTCCCTCACGGGCATGTGCACACGCGTGCTGGGTCCGCTTTGCAGGGAACGAGGAAACACATTTGCAGGAGACCCGGCATCGGCAGGCCGTGGAGGGAGGCGCCACAAGGCCCGCGGCCGGGGCTGCGATTCTGCGGGTGTGTCTGAGCCCCGACAGCCACGGAGAGCAAAAGGAGGGAGACTCACTATGTGCCGGGCCGCGAACACGCCGTCCACGAGGGCGCAGCAGAAGGCCGCCACCACGCCGAAGCTGACGAACACGATGGCCGCGACCAGCTGGGGCAGAGGGCAGAGAAGCGAGTGGGCGTCACGCGGCCCCGACAGCCACGCTGCCCACACACGGTCCAACGCCCCTGCCACCACCTCCAGCCTCTCCCCGCCTGCACCGCCCCGACTCGGCCGCCCCGGGGGCTCGGGGCCTCTCTCCCCCACACACCCCTGCCCCAACTCTGCCGACCCAGGGGGCTCGGGGCCTCTCTCCCCCACACACCCCTGCCCCGACTCGGCCGACCCAGGGGGCTGCATTCTTTCCAGTTCTTCCACATTGTAGACAGGGACCTTCTAGCCCCGGGTCCTCTGCACACGCCCCATGAATACGCAGATTATTAAATGGTCTGCAATTTCGTCCAGTTACAAACTCTGTGACAAAGACCCTGAGTACGTTCTGCGTCCAAAGCTGGTTTTCCGTGAGGGACTCTCCACAGGACGGACCCTGAGCCCACGAGACCCCACCCGTTCAGGGAGGACGCACCGGTCTCTGCACCTCGGCGTCAGAGAAGGGGCGCTTGTCCATGAAAGAGGCTTTGCCAGTGTTTACTCCCACCGTCTAGCACGGGTGTCCCCAAACCCGAAAGATGCTTCCTCTTAGTACCCGTTCAGATGCTGCCGTCTGAGGGCAAACAGGTCGCCAGTATTTCCACTTGCATTTCCATGCAGCTAAGAACCTTTTCTTGCATTTGTTGGACATTTCTTTAAACTTTTAGAATGTTTTGTGGAGTAATTTTAAACGGACTGAAACGAGGAACACAAACGGTGTGAAGAGCCCCCGGTCGCGCCTGCAGCTCCCCAGGACTCACGTCACCGGCACCGCAGCCCAGCCCTGGCCGGTCACCTCTCCCCGAGCACGGCTCCTGCACCAGCCAGCGGGTGTGTGCGTGGACTGGCTCCGGGGCTCCGCCTCAAGGGAGCGGGAACAGCAGAGCTGGGATTGGCGTTGGCGGGACCAGGCCGCAGCGTTGGGGGGACCAGGCTGCAGCGTTGGCGAGCGGCTCTCCGGCTCTCAGCCTGGACGTGGGCTTGGGGCTTCTTCCCCAGGTTGTCCGTGCATTTGCCCCCTGTGGCGCGAATGCCTTCGGGCGGGAGTCAGGCTACCGGCCGCTGCTGCATGGGGCCCGTGGCCTCTTCACCCTCATCAGCCTGAATTATTTATTTGTCCAACAAAGCCCAGGCAGCCGGTATGAAATGCCACCTGCCTGACACTCCAGGGCACAGAGCGGGGGCAGGAAGGCCACTCAGGGGCCGGGGCGAGGGCCAGCTCTGTGGCTCACCCTGGATCCCAGCCCCGCCAGCACCCAGGGGAAGTGGTTCCCTGACTTCACGAGGGCCGGTGAGCTGGTGACTGTCTGGTCCTCAGTTTCCCCATTTGGAGACAGAGGTGCTGGCCCCGACTCACTCTTGCCTGAACAGATCCTTCTGGAGCGTGTCCTTGGACTCTGTCAAAGACGTGACGAAGCCCGAGGTTGCCGGCTCGTCCCCACAGTCCGACGTTGCTGACGGTCCGTGACGAACTCATTGAAGGCCGGGCCGTGGCGGGGGGGCGGGGGGGCGCGGGGAGGGGGCGCGCAGAAAGCGCGGCCCACTGTTCCTCCAAACAACAAAGAACTGTGACACCGTGGCCCGGGGCGGCGCCTAAACCAGCTCTCCTGCAAACAGCTTCATCACGACAACCAGGCCGTCTGCGCGCACAAGGGCCGCCCAGCCCAGCGGGGGGCCCATGAGGACCGTGGCACCGGGCAGGGCTGCGCCGTCGCCCCGCTGACCCTGCAAGGTGGTCAGAGGCAAGAGTGCCTCCTTCGTCCCAGTGGGACCGGGAAGCCCCAGGGCTTCATCCTCGGGAAACTCCTGCGCACAGTGGCCAGGATGGGAAAGTCCCGGCACGTCGTCTGCAGAAGTTACCTGGCACCAGATTTCCCTGCATTCATACTGCTGCTGTGAAAAGTGCATTAAAACATCTAAAAAGATACAGCCGGCAGTTTCCAAGTTTCCTAGAAGGGAGGCCAGGCACCTCGTTTCCCAAAATACATAAATGAATGAACGAGAAACACCTACTTTGACAGCCGGGCCCTCGAGCTTCCTGCTTTGCCGGCCCGGCTGGTCCCCGAGCAACGTGGCCTGGCCTTGCCCAGCTCGGGCCTTCAGGGAGGACAGGCTGATCCGCTCCTACTGGCCCGAAACCCGAGGCGGCCCAGCCCCGTTCAGCATCGGGCCCCATCCCTGGCTCCTGCTCCAGGGGCAGCCTTGCGGCTCCCAGGGACAGACCCTGTCAGAAAGGGCCCACCATGTCCCTTGGGGCTGGTCCCCGACCAGGGGCCTGAGCATGAACAGTGTCACCTTCAAGCTCACAGGCCATGAGCACGTGTGTCCATCACGTCCTGACGGCTATGACCTTATGGTCATCTGCAGGGTAGGCCAACCTGCCTGCAATTTCAGGACCTTGGGACGCAGCCCTGTGCCTCCACCGGGTCTCCCAAGCCCTGTGGTCTCAGGAAGGGGGGTAGATGCCCTGACACAAACCCAAAGCCCACTCCCCAGTGAGAACGCCGCCAAGCACCCCTGAGCACACGGCCCATGATGCTCTAGACTACAGGGCACCCTGGACTACACAGGCCACACAGCCACGGCATTAACTCTCTTTCCGTGGCACCCTCCCCGCTTCTGCGTCTGCATCCCTCAGCCCCAACCATCCCCCCAGGCCACTCTGGGGTCCTCAAGGAGCTGGACTGTACCCAGTGACAACACTCCTAGAGTCCGGTGGGGCCTGGGGACAACCTGGCTGCTGGGTTCTCATCGGAAGTGGGTGCCCCCACCTCGTGCTCCCACACTGGGCTCAGGTGCCGGCCAGTACATCCACCAAGCACTGGCCACTTGTCTGAGAAGCTTCCAGAAGCAGCTCCGCGCCTGACCACTGGCAGCTGCTATGTCTCACCGCAGGCATCGCCAACTGCCCAGTGAGTTCCTCTTGCACGGACTCGGCAGCCCCCGGAGGAGGCCACACTCCATGTCCTGCCATGGGACCGGCTCTGACCCCACGGTGGCCCAGTGACCTCCCATGACATCTCTGCCCAGTTCCACTGAGAACATGCAGGACGCCCTTGGCCGCTGCCTGGCTGCCCCTGGCCATCCACCAGCAGACACGTCTGGTCAGCTCTCCCATAAACTGCCCCGTCCCTTGAAGGCTCTCATCAGCGTCGACCGGCCCAGCCTCTCTGCCCACCGCCCTCACAAAGTCACTGCCCCGGCCAGCATCGCGCTCCACACCACATGGGGCCACGGCACAAGCACTCGGCACGGGGGCCCTGAGCCCACAAGGACAGAGGTAAACCCTCAGCACAGGGCCATGAGCCCACGAGGACAGGGGAGACGGGCCTCCGTGCCCTGGTCCCCCCACCTGGAGAAGAGGAAGGGCACCTCTGGGCTTGCAGAGTTACACGGCAATAGGGAAGCCAGATGGAAAATCGGACACCAGTGGATAAAGTCGTGTTGACAATGCGGGAGAAAGAGAAAAAAGTGGGTGAGAGCTTGTCAACCTGTCGTGGACAGACTTCTCGACGGGGCACGAGACACACCCAGGGACTACTCAGGGCTGCCGTGGGGTCAGGTCTTGCTGGGCCAGCGGCGCGCTCAGGAGGGTTTGTGAAGGCCGGCCTTGGGGGCTATGAGCCCCCTGTTTGCAGGGGTGGAAGGGGGCAGGTGGGGAGGGGACGGGGGACTCCCGGGGACGATGACCCCAGCACGTGAAGACCAGGCTGGGAACTGGTGCGGAGCAAGGGCTGGTCTGCGGGTGACACCTGTAGGGGACACAGGCCTGGCAGAGTGGTCAGGCCACGGGGCTCAGGGAGACATCTGTGCCGACAGAAGGGGGTTAATCAGAAGGAGCAGATGGCCCCCGGCGCAGGTGCAGGGGCTCCCTCCGCCGCCCAGGGGCACTAGGTGGACGAGGCTGGCGGGGACGTGGTCTGCCACGGAGGACATCACCAGGCCCTCACCAGGGAGCCCGCGGGCCATCCTAACACCCCAAAGCAGGGGCCAGGATTCCTGGGCCGTCCCTCCCCAGGTGTCCCTTGTCCCCGTGCGTCCCTCGTCGCCTCTGTACTATCTACCCCCGCTGCCGCAACCCTGGGGCCCTGAGCCTCGCCCTGGTGCGCGTCGCCACACGGACTCCCGCCCCCCCGTGCCCCCCAGGCTGCAGGCCATCCACGCCCCGCCGTCCACGTCTTCCCGTTTCCAACCACAAGGACGGGGCTGGAAATCAACCACAGGTGGGAAAACGGAAAATCCGCACATGTGTGGAAACCAAACATCACAACCTACACAACCGTGGGTCAAAGAAGACGTCGGCAGCGAGGCCGGACCCAGGTTGAGGTGAACGGGTTGAAATCGAGAGCTCGGGAAGCAGCCGCAGGTCGGCGGGACTCTCGGCTGCAAACACACGGACGGAGCAGGCGGCTCTGGTCAGGCCCCGGACGCCAGCTCCCAGGCGGCCGCGGGAAGGGCAGAGGTCAGCGCGGAGAGGAAGCCCGGGGAGGGAAAGCCACGACAACCAGCGTTCCCGGAAGTCGGCTCTTTGAACACATCAACAAAGCTGCCACGTCCGTAGCTGAACTCAGAGGACAGGAACCAAAAGCCAGATGACTAAAATCAGAAGTGAACTTGGGAACATCGTTATCAACTTTACGGAAATTACAGGGATTATAAGAAGAGCCGGAGAACTACTATGCCAACAACTGTGGCCACGGAGACGATCCGATTCCTGGAAGCAGAAATCACCCGCACGGGGCGAGAGGAAACCGCAGATCTCACACCAAGTGAGACAGAGTCAGCCACGGGAACCACAGGGGAGACGCCAGCAGGTCTGCAGACGGGGCCGAGATAAGACCGACGGGACCCGCGCCGGGGGCAGAGCCCGGGCACACGCCGCCCCAGGGGCCTAGTCCACACGGCGAGCTCACCTTCTGGCTCCAGCCCACTTGGTACTTCCAACCCCCAGTCCCAGCCTCGGGACCAGCCCTTCTGAGCCTCCTCGGCCTCCACCGCGACTCCCAGCATGGCCCCCAGCGGGCGCCCTATCTGCCATGGGGACCGGAGCCCGTCCCGGTGCCCAGCCCGCTGTGCGCAGGGCAAGAAACAGAAGTCCCCGCACAGGACAGAGGACGCACGAGGGAGACCCGTGCCCTCTAAGCAGCAGTGGCCGTTCCTGCCGGTGTGACTGCTTTGAGGTAAAATCAGTCATGCCTGTTCCCTTGCTCTCTGTGGCCGGGCGGCCACAACACACCAGCTGTGGCTCTCCAGCAGAAGGTTCCCAGGCCCTTTCTAGACGGGGACATATCTGCACCCGTCCAGAAACTACTCAGATCTCCCAGGCAGGCGTCGTGGGGACACGTGGCAGCGGAAACAAATCCCAGCCCCTTTGTGAGCACGAACCCGTGGAAGCGGACACCCAGGAGCACCCGGTCGGGTCGGCGGGATGAGCGACCCCGGATGTTGGCTCGCAGGACCAGCGAGGGGGAGTCACGGAGGACGCAGGAAAGCTAAGGGTCGCGGGACGCTCCCTCCAGAGCGGCAAGTGCCGTCCAGCCCACGACGCACGCGGCCCCTGCGTGGCTCTCCGCACCCTACCCCTGCCGCCGGTGCTGCGCAGGAAGAAGGAGGCCGTGCAGGCGGCACTGAGGGGGGTGACGGGGTGGAGCTGGCAGGTGGCCCCGGCGGAGCCCCAAACGGGCAGCTCCGCCCAGAACAGTCCTCACGTGATCACGGCTGCTGTGAAGCAGGTCCTGACGGTCCCAGGCCTCAGCTCCTGGGCTTCAAAACCGGAGCTGGACCTACTTTCCCATCACAAGCCCCCGTGGGGCCCGTGGGGGGGGTCAGGGCAGCTCCAGAAGCTTCCCCCCACTTGCCTGCCCTTCTCCCAACACGAACCAGACTTCTGGAGGGTGTAGGTGGTGGCGTCTCTGCCGGAAGAAGTGGTCACCCTTGTCCTTCAACCACCCCCCCACACGGCCCAAGGAGTCGGAGAGGAGAAGGGTGAAAGAGCCGTGCGTTCCCATGCCGGGAGGGGCCGGTCAGACGCTGCCGGGAGGGTCCACCCTGCACCGCCCCCGGGGCACCTTCCCGTGTCCATGTTCGGGCTCCTCGGTGCCGCAAAGGGCGTCCCAGGCGGGTCCTGGGGACCCGCTGCCTTGGCTTCTGTGTGCGGAGCTAAGGGGCTAGACGGCCCCCAGTAAGGCTGGCGAGGGTCTCGCGTTGTCCAGACCCGAAGCAGAAGAGGTGAGGGGCGGAGCCGGGGCCCCATCACACGACACAGCAAGACCGGCTCCCCTGGACCGGACTGAGGCTGCCTGGGGTCCTAACTCGCGGCAGGAGACATTTCTCTGCGTGTCGACTCCCAGCAGCCTGATGGGTTCCATGGACTTTACACCAGGTCCCAGGAGGGCTGCCATGTCTGTGTGTGTGTCTACGTGTGTCTGTGTGTCTGCGCGGGTCTCACACGTACAGGGGCAGATGAGGCGGTTCACACGCGCTCTTGGTCCCTGGAGTGTCCTCCTGGCTCTGGTGCCGTGTGGACGGCAGAGCGGGCGGTGAAATCGATGACTCGTGTATCCGTCCAGGGCAGGAGAAGGCAGTAACTCACCATTAATAGAAAAATGTGAAAAGTTGGCTCATTCTGGGCATTTTTAAGACATCGCAGGAGACTCACTAGAGGCGGGCGGAGGTGATGGCAAGGCCACGCTCACAGGTTCTACCCCGAACCTTCCGACAGGGTAAACTATTTATAGAAGAAACAGTACTATGTCTGGTATTTGCTCCAAACAAAATGGGAAGAACGGGGTGGGGGCCAAGATGACCACGAGGTTCACTTACTTCCTCTGCCTACTTTTGCAGACGCTTAAAATGTCTATTGGAGGAAAGTGAAAAGAAATCAGGAAAGAAGAAAGCACCCTTACCTACCCGGCGCACGAGAAGGGTGTTCCCAGGGAACATGTGAAGGACTCTGACAAGTCTGTGATGCAAAGACAAGTCACAACTTCAAAATCAGCCGAGGATGTGCACGGCCATTTGCCTGCACAGAGAAAAGCCCAGGGAGCCCAGGAAGGAAGCCACAGGTCACCAGTGGAACCTACGAGACCCCATGTCATGCCCACCAGACAGCTGAGCCCGCGTGTCGGCCGGCTTGAGGAGCCCGGAGCCCTCGTGCGCGGCAGCTGGGGACACGGGGTGGCACAGCCGCTCTGGGAAACGGGCTGGTGGTTCTGTCAATGACTACCATGGACGCGGCCGTCTCACTCCTAGCCACGAAAACATGGGTCTTTGAACGTCCACAGCGGCCTGTTCACCAGCGCCCTAGGCGGCAATGGCCACCGAGCCCATCACTGATGACGGTGCACACGGCGGCCACCCGTTTGCTGGAACGCGACTCAGCCACGAAGCCACGTTGTCCTGACACGGCCACAGAGCAGCTGAGCCTGCGGGACAGGAACCGGGCACAGTGCGGTCCAGACCTAAAGCTGGTCGCGGGCGCCTGAGGCTGCAGATGGGGGACGGGGACCCAAGGCTGGCCGCGCAGGTTTCTGGCTGACAGGGTGGAACGTCCTCCCGTTGGCTCTGGTGACAGTGGCGTACCCACTAATGGCTAACAGTCACGGAGTTTAGCACATTAAATGTGTGAATTATGGCTCCGTAACGCTCTCCTAAAGGGGGGAGGAAACAGGCGCCCGTGAGCAGGTTGGGTCCGCTCGGCCCACGAGGCTGCCGCCGCCCACCACGTCACAGCCAGCGCCGCCCATCGGGGAAATGGTGCGGAGAAGCGGTCAGGGGCTGCCGACGCCAGCCACCTCGGCAGGAAGGTAGAGCTGGGCAGGGCGGAGGACGGCCCCCCAGGGGACGGCAACCCCAGACAGCGGACGCCAGGGCTGCAGCTTCTCCCCGCGTGGCCGTGGCCGGGAGCCTCTTTCCAAGCCCTGTGCCTTACGCCCTTCGTGCAGCTGTGAGCCTCTGACCTCCCCAGGGATGGTCACGTGTTAGTGGGGTTCAGCACGGAAGGAAATCTGTTTCTCCTGCTAAAGGTTCTTAAACGTCGCTTCGGGGAGGACACGGAAAGGGTCTCATGGGAATCTCTAGGGGACCCCTCCAGGGTGTCCTTGGGCAGACCCAGGAGCCAGGGTGCTTCTGTTTCTTGGGTCCTGCCTCTCCCCCCACCTGCGAGAGACTCCGGGCAGAGGGGGGCCTGCGCAAGGCAAGCAGGGTGGGGTCTCATGCCCCCCAGACGTGTGACAGAAGCCCCGGGGCCCCCTGTCCACCGCTGTGCAGCCAGCGGCCCAGAGCAGGTGCCGCCCACCCCAATACTAAGGATAAAACTCTTGTTTTTGCCAGAACCCAGACCTCTCTGACCTGCTCGCTCCCCAGCCCCATCCCAGGACCTGCCCCCACCCCTTCTGCCCCAGGGGCCGTTCCCTCGGTGTGGGTGACGACAGTGGCCACCACGGCTCAGCCACAGACCTTCGCTGTCAGCCAGGAGCAGGGACATGTAGGGTCCTCTGCCGCAGCTGTCGCACGCCGTGAGAGCCCGAGAGGCTGTGGCTGGAGAGCAGACACAGCCACGTGGCCCCAAACCCCTCTGAAAACCTCTCAAAATGCAACACTCGCTGCCACCGTGGACTAGGAAAGTGACCGACTATTCTTGGAGCTCCGGCCCTGAACAGCACATCAGCAAACAGACACGACACTGAAATCATGAATCGAGGTACAGTGTTCGGAAAACTGATCGAGGTTGGCATTCATACGCCCCGTATCTCTCCTCCTCTGTAAAGCCCGTCCCAGCCCTGGGCCCCTCTGCTTGTCCAGCAACTCCCCGTCTCTCCTCAGCTGAGGAGAGCCCATTCCCAACACACCCCACACCCTGAACTTTTCTTCCTGGGCCTCAACATCAGCGGCTAGGTGGTCGGAGACACCCAGGATCCTGGAAGCCCGCTCACTCAGACTAACTGTGAAGGGCACCCACTCATCCCTGAGTCCAGACTTGCGCAGTGCACAGCCTGGGGAACGTGAGCCCAGATCCTAGGTTGCTGGACTGGGGTGGGCGGCTTTCCTAGGACGCCCATCCATAGCCGTAACACACTCTGGTCAGAGCACACCCTTATGACCCCGCATTCAGAAGAAACCGTGAACATTCTTACCATTTGCTTTCTATTCTCCACCAGGTTGAGGCCAGTAATTCCTAAGAAAGCTCCGAAGCCGAGCTGCCCAGAAAGAAGAACGGGGGGAAAGCCTCTGGTTAGCGCCCGAGCCGCCGGCCAGCCCTCACGCAAGCAACGCCCAGGACATTGCCACCCTTAGAAGGCTTTCGGCCAAGGGACAAGGCCACTGGTCCCGCCCCCTGACACCCTGACCACCGAGAAGCAGACAGGCCCCTGCCCACTGCGGTGGGCTTCTCGGGCTCAGGCTATGCCGGTGACTGGAATCGAGGTTGCTGAAACCTGACGCGTCTCAACTTCCATGTTCAACTGCTTCAAGTCCTGATCGCAGAAAGGAGCGTCGCATGGGCTCCCTCAGCCAGCATGGGGGGACAGCCCCGTGTCCGGGGTCCCCTCACCCCCCACCCCCGGCAGAAAGGTGGGGCCCCCGGAATACAGGCAGCTCTGAAGCCTTCACTGGTGAGACTTTCTCTGCACAAACACTCCGTGTATGTGGCCTCAAACACCGCACGGGCAGATCCCGCAGATCGTAAATAAAATAAAGGAGGTGCGGTGGGGACCCTGGAGCGGAGTCTGCTGCGGCAGCAGTGCCTGGAGTGGAGTCTGCTGCGGCGGCAGTGCGCATGAATGCTCAACCCTCGACCATCCTGAGCTGGGGAGCACTTCCTGCGGGATCTCAGTCGCTGTCCTGTCTGCCAGGGTGTTCCTGCCCGCAGCCTAAGTGCGGCGTGGATGGCGGCCCTCCTGCTGCCCCAGGAGAGGGACTGACCGGCACAACCACAGCTGGGGCTCCTCGGCCGGCCTCCCCTAAGATGCGTGTCTGTTCTCCCAGACGGGGTGCGGTCAGCTGTTTTGGGGTGGGTTCAATCCGGAGGTCCTGGGCTAAGTCCAGGCCAGGGTCTGTCCTGCTCTAGCGCCCAGGCCATGACCAGCTTGGGCATCCTCCACCACCAGCACCTCCCCCCTCTCCAGCTCCGACCGTGCACCTGCCCTCCTGCACTCGCATGGGCCCCCCGTGCTCACGCCACCCCGGCCACATGAGGCAGGATGACGGTGTCTCTTGGGGCTGGCCAGCCAGCAGCCAGCACAGCCACAGGGCCCAGGGAGGATACAGGTGCCTCCGGGGGCAGATTCTGCTGACCACGACCACCCACAGTGGCTTCCCCGCCTTACGCTCCAACCCCATGAGCGGGAGTAGAGACTGTAACCCCCCGTGGCCCTCCCAACAGGCCCCAAGGGCAGCAGCACTCACGATGATCCCAGGGTAGTAGCCCCCCACGGTCACGTTCTCCGTCTGGGTGGTGGCGGCGAGGCCGACGGTCAGAATGGCGGCAGAGACCACGAGCAGAGACCCCACAGACCAAAGGGCGTCCTTTTTTCTCCTTGCAAACCCTTCTAGAAGGAGTACAAATGAGGAACCATCAGCAACAGGTTGGGTTCAGAGCGGGGTCCCCCCAGACCCACTTTCTGCCCAGGCCACTCCCTCCTCAGGTGACCGAAGTGGCCTCTGGAAGGCCCCAGCCCACCCACAGACACGGATGCCTCTTTCCAGGGCAGGAAATCAGGGCGTCCCTCCCCACGCACCTCACATGAGAGGTCCCCACCCGGCTCCTGGATGTCTTTCCTAAGGACACGCGTCGGCACCACGCAGCCTCACTCGCAGTTCCGTGTTCCCACAGCGGGGGATTGCTTCAGGATTCAACACCCGACATCGGACCCCCAGTGCTGACCCCATGAGGGTGAGTGGGGACATTCTCTCCCTGCTCTGCCCTCTTGCCTCAGAGATAGTGCCCCCAGGGCTCACCCCCAAACCAATGCCCACCCTGGTCTGTATGTCCCCCAGAGCCTTCATCCTGGCAGCCCTCAGCAGAGGTCATGCCTGACCATTTATCATCCCGCGAAACAAAGAGTGTTCATTAGGACCTGCAGAAAATCTCTCGGAGGAGCCCGTCCCTCGGCCTTTCTCCCTGTCAGCCTTTCTGCTGCTCGAATAAGACCATAAAGCCCCAGAGGTCATTCTGGGCCCGGAGGGCACCTTGCAAATGGAGGCCACACTTGCAGGATGGCGGAGCTGGAAGACAGGCCTGGGCTGTCTACCTCCAAACTCACGTAAGCAGAATAAGGTCTCGGACCACAGCCGCCACTTTGGGAGTCCCAGGATCTGTAGGCAAACATCATTCTAGATGTCATGGAACTCTGGAAAGCAGCCATAAAGGAGACCTTCTGCCTCGAGTCTTGACGTCTGGGTTTCTCATTCATCTAACGTTCTTCCCTGGGGTGTGTCTCGGGGAAGGCGGGGAGGCCTCCCTTCCAGGCACCGTTCACACACAGGCACCCACGGCCAGCGCAGCAGCGGGGGCTGCCCAGCCGAGGCAGCCGGCCAGGAGAGAATCCACGCCGAGTGCAGACACGCTGTTGGGGTTTCGCTTTTTCAAAGCTTAACTATCTCCCTGTGATTCCAAAATGAAATCAGGCTGAAAGAAAAACAGGGTGGCAGGGGCAGGAGACCAAGACGACATCAGCTCGCAGCCGATCAGCTGGACAGTTATCAGACCATTCTGAACACCGACACACTCAACAGGAGATTGAAGAGAAGAAGAGCTGCGATTCTAGGAACAGAAAATCGACCACCTTCTGTAAGGTAGGACGTGCGGAGACGTGAATCCAACGTGATGGGAAGCTAGACTGTGGGGGAGGGGCCAGCTCCCGGCAAGCGGCGGAGCAGCGGAGCACAAAATCTGAACTTCTAGAAGTCGGCTCCATGGAGGGACGTCACTCCAGAGGCTAAGAGGGGGGTGGAGCCCTCGCGGGGACAGCATGGTCTCAGGTCCCACAGGGTCACCAGAGGATCGGGGGTGCCTGAGTGAGGCAGAGCTCGCGGGTATCAGAGTAGGAAAGCCGGCTGCAGAGAGGGAGCCAAAGGTCGGTTCTCAGGTCAGGGTCACCTTAAACCGTGACCCGAGGCACAGTCGGGCCACTACCCTTCAAGCAGGGACCCCACAGGTGGCAGATCTCCCAGGGGGAGTGGCTCAGGAGCCTGCGGCAGGAATGTGCTGGGTTTGGAGACTCCAAACGGGACTGCGCGCCAGAGACAGAGACGCTCGGTCACAAACCAGGGGAGTTCAGAGCGCCGCCAGAGACCAGGGAGACGGGAGGGACCGACGGCTTCTCTCAGCAGGGGCACAGAGGAGGGGGCCCCGGGCTCTCACCTCCTCCTGGCTGGAGATAGGGAGTCCACCATTTCCATTCCCAGAATGAAATTCTACGGAAATTGTTCGGGGAACAAAAGCTCCGAGAGCGAACCTGAGCAGATGGCTTAGCCCGACCCCTGGCAAGGGCGGTGCAATTCCGCCTCAGGCAAAGACACTTGAGAATCAGAGCAACGGGCCCCTCCCCCAGATCAGCAAGAACATCCAGCCACGGCCAAGCTCACCGATCAAGGAGAACTGCAAACTCCAGAGCTGGGGAAAGCAATGCAGAGAATTCATGGTTTTCCCATGATCCATTATATTGCACAGTTAATTTTTTAAATTTGATTCCTGCTTACTCTATTTTTTAACTTTTCCTCTTTCCTATTTTAACCTTTCAAATTATTTTATCTTTAGAAATATTTTTAACTTTCCATTGTTATAGGAGTATTCTATCCCTTCATTGTATTTAACCTTATTTTAGAATACATATAGGTTCTTTTTCTTTAAAAATTTGGGATACAATTTCTTCTAATAGATCAAAATATACTTTAAATGTAGCACAAGGCTCTGTTCTAGTCTCCAGCCTGATCACATACTTTCCTCTTTTTCTGTTTTCTTTGTTCATTTTTAAAGAAGATTTTTACTTATTTATTGGACAGAGAGAGACAGCGAGAGAGGGAGCACAAGCAAGGGGAGCGTGAGTGGGAGAAACATGCCTCTGGTGGAGCTGGGAGCCCAAAGCGGGGCTCGATCCCAAGACCCTGGGATTATGATCTGAGCCAAAGGCAGAGGCTTAACAGTTGACCCACCCAGACACCCCTCTTCTTACTCCTTTTTCAACCAACTTCATATATATAAATTCCTTTTTTAGAATCTTTTTAAATTTTTATCTTTACAGTCAGATTCCATCCCTTCGTCGTGTTTACCCTTCTTCTTCTGCATACATGTAAGTTTTTCTTTCTTTAAAATTTTGGGAGGTAGTTTCTTCTAACAGACCAAAATACCCAAAACCAAGTGTTTGGCTATGTTCTACTCACCAGTCTAATATATGTATATATTTTTCTTTTTTCCCAGTTTTTTTCACCCCCCAGTTTTTGGTCTCTTCTGATCTGGTTAGTGTATATTTTTCTGGGGTCATTGCTTCGCTTTTAGTATTTTGTTCTCTCATCCATCTATTCTTATGTGGATAAAATGATAAGGCAGAAAAACCACACAAAAAATAATAAATAAAAGAACAAGTAGCAGTACCGAAGTCTAGGGACCTAATCAATTCGGACATGAGTAATATGTCAGAACCAGAGTTCAGAATGACGGTTCTCAAGGAGCTTGCTGGGCTCGAGAAAAGCTTAGAAGATACTAGAGAAGCCCTTTCTGGAGAAATAAAAGAACTAAAATCTAACCAAGTTGTAATTTAAAAAGCTATTAATGAGATGCAATAAAAATGGAGGCTCTCACTGCTAGGATGAATGAGGCAGAAGAGAGAATTGGTGGTACAGAAGACCAAATGACAGAAAATTAAGAAGCTGAGCAAAAGACAGACAAACAACTATTAGACCACAAGGGGAGAATTCAAGAGATAAGTGATACCATAAGACAAAACAATATTAGAATAATTGGGATTCCAGAAGAAGAAGAAAGAGGTGGGGGGCAGAAGGTATATTGGAGCAAATTATAGCAGAGGATTTCCCTAATTTGGTGACGGGAACAAGCACCAAAATCTAGGATGCACAGAGAATCCCGCTCAACTCAATAAAAATAGGTCCACACTCCATCATCTAATAGTAAAACTTACAAGTCTCAGTGACAAAGAAAAAATCCTGAAAGCAGCTCGGGACAAGAGTCTGTAACATACAATGGTAAGAATATTAGATTGTCAGCATACCTATCCACAGGGAGCTGGCAGGCCAGAAAGAGCTGGCATGATGTACTCAGAGCACTAAATGAGAAAAACATGCAGCCAAGAATACTATATCCAGCTGGACTGTCACCAAATAGAGAAGGAGAGATAAAAACCTTCTAGGACAAACAAAAATTGAGAGAACTTGCAAACACCAAACCAGCTCTATAGGAAATATTGAAAGGGCTCCTCTAAACAAAGAGAGAGCCTAAAATTAGTAGGCCAGAAAGGAACAGAGAATATGCAGTAACAGTCGCCTGACAGGCAATACAATGGCACTAAATTCATCTCTCAATAGTTACCCTGAATTTGAATGGGCTAAATGCCCCAATCAAAGGACACAAGGTGTCAGAATGGATTAAAAAAAAAAAAACATCAATATGCCAACTGCAAGAAACTCACTTTAAACCCAAAGACACCTCCAGATTTAAAGTGAGGGGGTAGGAAACAATTTGCCAGGCTAATGGACATTAAAAGAAAGCTGGGGTGGCAATCCTTATTTCAGATAATTTAGATTTTAAGCCAAAGGCTATAAAAAGAGATGATAAAGGACACTATATCATACATAAAGGGTCTGTCCAACAAGAAGATTTAACAATTTCAAATATCTGTGCCTCTAACGTGGGAGCAGCCAATTATATAAACCAATTAATAACAAAATCAAAGAAACATATTGACAATAATACAGTAATAGTAGGGGACTTTAACACCTCCCTCACTGAAATGGACAGATCATCCAAGCAAAAGAAAGAGTCAATAAAACCAAAAGACAACTAAGATATTTGTAAACGACATATCGGATAAAGGGCTAGTATCCAAAATCTACAAAGAACTTATCAAACTCAACACCCAAAGAACAAATAATCCAATCAAGAAATGGGCAGACGACATGAAAAGACATTTCTGCATAGAAGACATCCAGATGGCCAACAGACCCATGAAAAAGTGCTCCACATCACTCGGCATCAGGGAAATACAAATCCAAACCACAATGAGATGCCACCTCACACCAGTCAGAATGGCTAAAATTAACCAGTCAGGAAATGACAGATGCTGGCGAGGATGCGGAGAAAGAGGAACCTCCTGCACTGTTGGTGGGAATGCAAGCTGGTACAGCCACTCTGGAGGTTCCTCAAAAAGTTGAAAATAGAGCTACCCTATGACCCAGCAATCGCACTACTGGGTATTTACCCTAAAGATACAAACGTAGTGATCCGACGGGGCACGTGCACCTGAATGTTCACAGCAGCAATGTCCACAATAGCCAAACTATGGAGAGAACCTAGATGTCCATCCACAGATGAATGGATCAAGAAGACGTGGTTCATATACACAATGGAATACTATGCAGCCATCCAAAGAAATGAAATCTCGCCGTTTGCAACGACGTGGATGGAACTAGAGGGTATTACGCTGAGTGCCATGCGTCAAGCGGAGAAAGACAATGATCATATGATCTCCCTGATATGAGGAAGTGGAGAGGCAGGTGGGGGGTTGGGGGGAAGGGAGGGAAAAATGAAACAAGACGGGATCGGGAGGGAGACAAACTGTAAGAGACTCTGCATCTCACAGAACAAACAGAGGGTTGCAGGGAGGAGAGGGGCCGGTGGGGGTTATGGACATCGGGGAGGGCATGTGCCATGGTGAGTGCTGTGACGTGTGTTAACCTGGAGATTCACAGACCTGAGCCCCTGGGGCTAATGCTACATTGTATGTTAATAAAAAAGGAAAAGACAAAATCGGGTGTTTCATTGCACTCCCAGTTCTTCCGTCAACATCGTGTGTGTTTGGGGGGGAGCGGCCGCGGATCTGAGCCCAACTCCGGGCCGGCCGCTGCACACACTCACGTGACGCCCCCGACGCTTTGGGTGTGACTGCGCACACCTCTGGTGGCTCCGCGAAGCTCAATGGCAAGCCCAGGCGCGGCCCCCGCGACGGGGACCCTTACACGCGCAGAAGCGAGTCGCCCGTGAGCTCACACGCACGTCCTACTCCTCAAACACTTTCGGCTGCTTTTTCCTCAGTTTGTGTATCGCACACGTTAGGCCCAAGGCGTCAGACGGTCCGGCGTCCGCTCCCTGCGGCGCACCTGCCGCGGCCTCGCAGCGCCTCGCACACCCGCCCGGCAGCACGTCCCGGTCCGAGCCCGCAGGGACGCTCCCGTGGCCGCTCACGGAGCCAGAAGCCAAGCACGGCTCCCCGGGCCTTCCCGCGTCCTCCGCTTTGTCCCGGGTCTGACCTTCCCTCCGAGGCTGCGGCTCCAGGAGGCGCCGGTCCGGCATCGCTCCCAGACAGTCCCCAGGTGAGCCGGGGGCCGGAAGGACAGCGGCGGGGCCCACACGGGGCGCGGGAAGCTCGGCGCCGGCCAGCGGCGGTGTCCTGACCCCACGCACAACACAGGTAGCAAGAAGACTCCTGCCCGTACACACTGTTTCTCAACACAGGACATGACATAAAAATAAGGGAACGAGAAAGAAACTCAAGGAAGGAAGGTAGGACATCTTTATAATTACCCTAAGACATGCAAAAACGATCTGGTTTTGGAGACAAAATGGTCCTGCACTGGAGGAAGACCGCAGAGCCCCCAGTCCGGCCCCTGAGTCCTCCTGCCCGTCTCCAGACTGTCAGCATGTGCGCTGCTACGAGCGATGGATCCCACCTCAACCAAGATCTCTCCTGTCTGCTTTCTACCCCACGGACAGCTGCCCAGACCGGCCGGGTGGCCTCCAGCCGCCCAGAGGGGAGGCCCGTGAAGCAGGATCTGTCTGCCCTGTTTGCTGCTGGAGCCCACACCCGGCTCAGACCGACAGGCAGCTTTCTGAGTGTGGCCTGGAGGCCCTGACCTCAGTTTCCTGCCCTGGACAGGAGAGGCAGTGACAGCCAGCAGCTTTACCCAGCCCTCAATGCTGCAAGTGGCAGAGAGAGCACGAGAGAGCTGGGGGCGCAGGGAGGTCGGGAAAGGCTCATCGCGGGTGGAGAGCACATTGCGACAGGTAGCGGGTGCTGTTAACCGGCTTTCCTCCCTCTGGGAGAGGCGTTTGAGGGGTGACGCTGAAGGCCACCAGCGGCATCTCCCCGTTACCCCTGCCCGAGCCCTCTCCCTGCCACGGCTCCTGGGGAAGCCTGGCCGCATCCAGGCGGAGCAGATCCTGTCCCGGAGACCGGGGGCTGCAGCTGGGAAGCGTCCCGGGTCACAGTCTCCCTGAAACAGGGCCTCGGCCTCCCGGAGAGAAGCCACGTGGGGACACCTGGTCCCAGAGGCAAAGTGACGTCCCCTGGGGAAAGAGACCCGTGCAGAACCCTGCGACTCAGCCACCTGCTTCCTGTTTCCTGATATGGGGGACAGGGGCAGCGTGCTGACCGCAGAAACATCGAGGGACAGGACTCAGAAGGCCAGCCAGCTGCCCCAGTGTCTGTGCTTTAGGTAAGAGCCCAATCCTGGTAGAACTCCTCATCAGAAGTGCTCTTCGAACCAGCCGTCACTGCAGGGTGATGACATAGTAACAAGCAGTGACAGCCCTCATTGTCACCATCGCTGGTAAGGAAGCGCCCAGGGAGTAAGCGGGGTCTGGAGGAGAAAACAGGCTCACGGAGCACCGAGCGTGGAGGGTGGGGTGCGTCTGTTTCTTTCAACCAAGAAGCCAGATTCTTTTGTCATTCATTATTTAACAATCAAACAACATCGACCCCTCTGGCTTTTAATAAGAGACGCCCCAAAGGTGCCACAGGCAGCCGGGCACGTCCAGTGGGACACCCCCCCACCCCCCGCAGGGAGCCTCAGAGGCGCACAGGGCCTGTCCTGCAGGTCTCCACTGGGAAGCAAGTCTCGCTGCCCCTTTCAGAGTCTGCCCGGACCCCCCTGAGGAAAACACACCCTCTCTTCTGGCCCCTGAGCCTCCTCCAGGCTGCGGCAGGTCTGGCCAAAGAACAGGGTTCCAGGAACTTGTGGGGCAGAAGGCTGTGGGGGGTCGGAACAGAGCTGCGGCCAAACTAGGGCAGCCGCCACCATCCCTTGAACCAAGGTCTAGCAACGCCTGGGCTAGGGCAGGGGAGGCGGAGGGCAGGATCCCTGGTAACAACTGGGTGACAGGGAGGTCCCTCGACCCTGCCCTCGACCCCCGCCCAGGACCGCAGCCCGCGGCCTGTCCCAGCACAGCCAGGATGCCAGCGGCTCTCTCACCTGTCGTGTCCAGCAGGGCCAGGGGCCCAGGCGCCGGCGGCTGCATCCCGGGGGAGGGCCTGCCGTCCGGGTGCCCAGGGCACGGAGGCTGTCTGGGCTGGCAGGGGTCCCCCAGGATCGGAGGATCTGAGGCCCTGAGCCCCGCCCCTTCTCTGTACGGACCGCCTCCTTCCCACCTGCACTCCCTCCCTCCCCCTGCCGCCGCAGGTCCGGATACTGGGGGAGGGGCAGGAAGTGGAAGGCCTAGAGGGAGACCAGCTGGGGACTCCTGCGGGGTCTCTGGCCGGGGCTGCGGGGCTGCGGGGCTGCGGGGCTGCGGGGTGTGCCTTGTTAGGGATGGACGCGGCGGGGCCGGCCCACCTGCCCTCACGGGCGGCCGCAGCTGCCCTGCCCCTGTCCAGAGGGGTTAGGGTTAGGGCCACTCCCCTTGGACAAAGGAATGCAGGCCCTGTCACACCCCTCCCCTGCTCGCCTTCACCCCG
>NC_081571.1:84631704-84669540 GCF_022355385.1 Mustela nigripes | reverse complement strand
CCCATTCGCCTTCACCCCCGTCAGGCTGGCACTGAGTAAAACCCCCGGTCAGGATGGGAGGGGCCAGAGAACGGGGTCCCAGGACCCATTGCCTCGCTTGGCGGCAAGGAGAGGGTCTTGCAAAGACCATAGGTGCCATGACCGTTGGTGTCAGAGCCGGCCCCTGAGGCAGAGCTCCTGGCCTCCCTGGGAATCAGGGGAGTGTCGTGGGAAGCAGCACTGTGCCCCCACGGGGTGGCCGGTCAGTGGCGAGGCAGGGACTTGGACTTGGACTAGGTCCCGGCCCTTCCTTCCCAAGGACGCGCCCACGAGCCCAGGCTACCCACTGCTGTCGTCGAAAACCTGTGTCTTACAGAACTGGGACCCTGAGCTTGACCTTGACCCCCAACCCCAACTCTGTGGATGCAGCATTTGTGACGAAGGCCACCACTCTCCGGGGGCCAACGCTGTGCCTGCCGCGAACACGGACACACAGCTCGGCCCCACCTGCGGCCACAGCACAACAGGCACAGCCGGGCGCTCCCATTGGCACGGGGGCTCCGACAAAATAGGGACATAGTGGCGGCAGGAGGGGTCACCACATGGGTCTCCCTGTGAAGGTGACGCCTGCGAGCAGGCCACCATTCGGACGCTGTGCCAGGGAGGCAGACCCAGCCCGGGGAGCCAGTGAGGGGGTCAGAGGGCCCCCCGGGCGCCTGGCGGGGAGCAGTAGCCCACACAGCCCATCCCATCCACACTGTGGTGGCCTCAGGCAATCCCAACGCTGATCCCTTGCACAGATGGGGAAACCGAGGCCCCAGGAGGCTAAGTGCATGACCAAGGGCAGATCTAGAATTCTTCCAAACCCTTCACCTGTCACTGTGGGGAGGGACCCTACAAGCCACTCCTTGGACCTCCTCCCCGCCCGGTGTGACTTAGCTCCTGTGCCATGGTGCCCACTGACCACGGGTTGGCCCACCTCGAGGGGACACTGCGGCCCGCAGCAAGCTGACCTCAGCAGATAGCAATGGCCTGGGATCAGGGTTTTTTTAAATGTCATTTAATTTAGCTCTTGCTAAGACAATTAAGAGGAAATCAGCCCTCTTCCAGTCTGAAGATAATCAGAGGACTGGACAAATCCATATTGACGTTAAGAAGATCACGTAGACACAGACTCAGCCAGCGGGGCTCTGAGTCCTGCCACACAGGCGCACCCTCCACGGCAGACCTGCTGGGACGTCCAGGGCAGCTGGGTGACGACCACAAGGACAGGAAGGCGACAGGCATGAGGGGCCGGGCCCTGCATCAGCAAAGACGTATTTGCCGCCAGCAATGCGGCTTCTGGGAGACTTGCGGGGAACGGGTCCTGGAGACAGATGCTCGGTCTGGAAAGTCACTGGAGGACAAACCACACAACAGGGAAGGTGCCCAGGGTTGGCCTCCGCGGTCCCAGATGTGCGGATTTCACTGCAAGTGGAAGACAGATCACCTTCGCTGACGGGCGCGCCACAGCGGAGCAAAGCACGAAAGAAGGGAGTTGGGGTCGCTGTGGGGGGCTCGTGGCAGTGTTGGGGTCCCAGGGAGTGGGTGCAGGGGGGCACTGGATCTGGGGGTTGGTCATGGGAGACACACAGGGTCCCGGGGGTGGTCGTGCAGGGCATGTGGGGACGCCGAAGGCCATGCAGGACGTCGCATCTCCCGCGGTCTTCTCTGCTGCCCACGCCCCGAGACCGGTGTCACAGCTTCCTTGCCTGCCACTTCTGTGTCTTCGTGTAGGACCGAAGTGGACACGGAGCTGGCGTGTGAGTAACGTTAAGAGTGGCACCGCTCAGGGCGCCGGCAGCTCGGTCGTTGAGCGTCGGCCTTCACTCGGGTTGTGATCTCGGGGTCCTGGGATCGAGCCCCACGTCAGGCTCCCTGCTGGGCAGGGAGCCTCTTCTCCCTCTGCCCCTCCCCTGCTTGCGCTCAGTCTCTCTCTCTGTCTCTGTCAAATAAGTAAATGAAATATTTAAAAACAAAAACAGAAAAGATGGGGAACCTCCATGCCCCCAGTGAGAGTTTCGACGCTTGAAGCCACTCACATGGCTGCTGGCACTGGGTGGGAGCGAGGTCGACGTGGCGCAGACGGTCGTGCCCCGCCGCGCTCCCTCGTCAAGGGCCAGGGTGCACACCCCGGGGGGACCGTGTCATCCCTCGGTCACGTGAGGACGTTCGACCCTCGGCGAGGAGGACCCCGTGCAGAAGGTCCGGCAGCAGGAGGGACGAGCCTGGGGTTCGATCGTGAAAGATGAGCCCCTCAGACGCGGGGGCCGGGGAGAGGTGCCCTGCTGGCGGCAGCCCCAGCGTGGGCTCGGGTTTGGGGGCGTCTGATGGACCTGTCCGCGGTCAGGGAAGCGCCGTGGGGGTGTCCCGGCCCCGAGGAAGGGTCCCCTTGGCGCTCTGGAACGTTAGGTATCTCCCTTCGCTGGCGAACGAGCCCCCGTGTTCCGTTAGTGACGATGGCACCGGCGAGGCTTTCTGAGCCTCTGATTTCATCAGTCCCTGTCGTGAGGGAAAACACACGGCGTGCGAAGGTGCCTGTACAGCGGCTGCAGCTGACGCACCCTCGACGCGCCCGCCGCGACCTCCCCCTGCGCGAGCACGGGTCCCAGTGCACCCCCGGAAACACCCGAGTCCCCCCACCCGAGCGGCTCTCCCGGAGCCACCGCGGCCCTCTGAGCCCGTGTCCCTTCAGACCGCGAGCATGCTGGGGGCAGCTCTCCCTGGCTGAGCCCGGGCCACGCGCACCCCTGCCACGCCCCCCACCCCCGTGGCCACAGCTTCTCCCCGATTAATCTCCATAATATCATTTCACAAATGAAGAAACAGGCCCCGAGAACTTAAATAATTTTTCCAAAGTCAAGAATCTGTTCAATGGCAGAAACCAGATCTGAGCCAGGTCAGCCGGATCTCAGCCTCCACGAGGGAAAGGGCGTATTGACCTGACTACAGACATTTAATTTAATCTTTCATTCCCACGACCAGCAAAGGTCTCTTGGGGTCCATCCGTGCATAAGACAGGAGGAGAGCCGCACAGAAGGGTCGTGCAGACCGGCGCGTTCCGAGCACGGTGGCCTCGCGGAGAAAGCAGGACTAGAGCAGGCTGTCCGCTCGATGGTCCGAGCGCTGGCCAGGTCGCCATGCTAACAGGGGTCCGTGGACGGGTCCAGCGAGGGACACCCCGGCGCCCCAGCGGCAGACCTACCCCGGCCCCCGCGGGAACCCAGACCCGGGACACCGAGCTTCCCGGGCAGGCCTGCATCCCGGACAGAGAGGAGGCCGGTGGTTCCAGGGGTCCACGTGGTGCCAGGAGGAGGTCGGCTGTGTCAGGCCTGAGGACCCAGCCAGGAAGGGGAGAGCTCCAGAGGCTCAGGGGTGAGGCCGTGCTGGAGGGCAGAAGGCCGTTGCCGCCACGATTCCGGACCACAGGACACCTCCCCTCCATCCCCTGACTTCCCAGCAGGGGCCTCGTCCTCGGGGCCCCGCGTGCACACACGCGCATGGACACACGCACACGTACATGTGCACACTCGCACACATGGGCACACGTGTGTACACACCGACGCGTGCGGATGGGGGACAGCGTGTGGCAGGGGGGCATCTGGTCACCCCCCTCGTGACTGTCCCCAAGACCCACCTCCTCCCTGCCGGGTGGGGGGAGGGCACTGGTGGGCTGTGTGGGTCCTGCTGGGGCCGGCTGACCCCCCCCCCACGCCTCTCTTACTGCCTGTCCGTTTCCTGCGGGAGCCCCTGACGGAGCAAAGATGGAAAAGGCCTGGGGGTCTCCGCCCGTCTCTCCTGCCACAGGCCCCTCCCTGAGGCCGCTGATCCTGACCAAAGAAGGAAGTAGAAGAAGAAAACCGAATTTCGTATCTTGAATTACAGTCTCAGTGAGTTAAAAATACATGAGCAGGCCACCCGAGGAGGAGAAGCCTGGGGGCCCCGCATGGCAGTGGAGCCCAGCTGGGCGGCCGGGGCACAGAACCCAGGCAACCAGCCTTCCAAAGGCACCAAGAACCAAAAGCTTTGCCTCTTTTGGACAAAAGCAGGGTGGGCAGCCCTGGGGCGCAGGGTGACCGCAGCACATGGTGGCTTTCCTGGGAAATCCGTTCACACGGGACAGTCGTGGGCTCAGAGCAGCATCCATCTCGAGGCAGGCACTCCGAGGGCACCTGCGGAGGGAAGCCAGCAGAAACGTGGCTTCCACACAGCAGTTAGCGCTGCTTCCTGCCAGGTCGGGGTGCGTGCTGGTCACATAATCCCCCCCTCGCTGGGCCCCCCGCCAGGCCGTCTTCTGCAGTAGGACTCGCTGGAGACCTCGCATGAGTCTGATTGGCAGGAGCAGACAGGCCGGCGGGCAGGGA
Source organism: Mustela nigripes (assembly GCF_022355385.1). Lineage (NCBI taxonomy): Eukaryota > Metazoa > Chordata > Mammalia > Carnivora > Mustelidae > Mustela > Mustela nigripes. The sequence goes on along the minus strand of NC_081571.1, from coordinate 84,665,158 downwards.
GGACCTGAGGACGGGGTGGGGCATCCCCGGCTTAACTAGAGAAGAGACAGAAATTAGCCTGGAGCCGCCTTTCTCATCCACAGACGGTCTGTTTCCTCCCATTGGCTCTAGAACCACGGGCCTGGGCAGGGGGCCCGCGTGTGGACACAGCCTGGCTCTCATCTCCCGGGAGTGGAGTGCACACAGCAAAACCCGACTCCCTCCTGTAACCGAATGACCCTGAAACGAAGCTCGGGGAATGAATAATGTAGACCGGCAAGCCGAGCGCGGGTGTCAGTCCCTGTCTGTCCTCACGGGGGAGGTGGGACAGGACAGGAGACCTTCTCAGAGACATGAATTTTTTAAATTAAAAACACTCTCCGGGCTTTGCCAGGAGGGCCTGTGAGCGCGATCTCTCTAACGAGCCTGGGCAGGAAGGCTCCCTGCGTCCCCAGGAGCTCCCGTCTCATGGTCCCTGCGCTCACACACCGCCCACCCCAGAAGCCTGAGGCCCACCCACGAGTCCGGGGAGCAGGAACGGCCTTCCCGCCGCAGATTCGGCAAACACAGGCTCGCCCAGTGTCCCCTGTTTCGGGGAGACGACCTGCAAAGTGCACGTGCCCGCGGCAGTCTCCCGGCACAGCTGTGGCGCTCGGGGGAAGGACAGCGCACCCCCGGCTTCCCCAACCTGGAGGCCGCACCCAGGGAACCGCACGGCGAGCAGGGACCTGGCCTGGGCGTTGGAAGGCGGACAGCAGCACTCCACGCGGCTCCTCTCATCACACCGGGGTCACAGCCTGGCCCCCGACGGCCTCCGAGGTCCCCGCTGACCCTGGAGGAAGAACCCTGACCGTAGAAACACCTTTTCTCCATGTAACTGGGGGTGAGGTTCGGTTTTCACAAACCCAAAGCAAGCCCCTTGTCTGCGTCTTACGTGGTCTGGGGAGCGCCTGAGCCCACCTCAGGCTTGCGTTTAATTCCGCACTTTCAGGTTGAGGTCTGCCTTATGAGCCGCCTGCTGTCCGCTGGCCTGGCCTGGGCGCGGCCCCGCTCTCCCGGGCCAGGCAGCCCGAGCGAGCTCCCTGGCGGCGAGGAGGGAGCCCTGGAGGCTGGGGCGTCAGTGGGGCGCCCGGGATCGAGGGAGCTAATCTAGGGAGACCGCAAACAAGCGGCCGCCCGCTGGCCGTGAGGGGGGCCTGGGAAGCCCGGCACGGGTGTTGGCCGGACATGCGGGGCCACCAGCTGCCCGCAGACACTCTCGGCCGTGCTGGGTGGTCCCGGCATCCATGCCACGCGATGGCCGTTCCAGACGTCCGTCCGCGTCATGGTGTGCAAGGGACTGTCTGCTGCACTCTGGGCCTCCGGTGCCATGTTAGGAACACTGGGTCTCCCTGCAGGAAGGTATCTGTGCTGCTGTGCTCCAACACAGTGCCCACGGGGGCGGCCACCGGCTCTCTGCTCCTCTCACTGTCCACACCAGGGGGACACAGGGAGGAGGGGTGGGGAGGGTCTCATTTCCGCGGGGTGCGGGACTCAGAGCCTTGTCACGGACAAGGGAGGGTGGAGGTCCAGGGTCCACTCAGCCGTGCTGGTGCGCGGGGACAGGGCCGTGCATGTCCCTCGTGGGCCCGGCTCCCTCAGGGCCCTCTGGCTGGGGAGCCGCTCCCCCCGGGGCTGCTCTCCTTTGTGCCTATGGCGGCCTCGCCTGTGCCTGGCGTAGGTCCCGGGAGGCACGAGTGTCCTCCTCAGTCAGGCCCGGCCAGCCGCTTCCTTCTCCCCACACTCGGCCTTCCTAGGGGTGTCCTGCGCTGGTGCGGCCCCAGCTGCCCTCCCGGGCTGGGCGGAAGACAAGAGCCCATCATGCCCAGAACCAGAGCTGACGTCACACTTAGCTCTGGGGAGCTACGGGGGGAGTGGCTTGTGCTCCCAGCCCTCTGGGTGACAGCAGTCCCACTCCGAGCTGCCCTGCAAGGGCTTGGGCAGAGTGACTGTCAAGAAAGCCGTTGCCTGTGGGACCCACAGGAGTCAGGACAGCCGGACCTGCTGCTGTGAGCCCCCGTGAAACCCCAGCAACCCCTGTCCTCTGCACTGACTGATTCCCTGTTCATCCCGGGCTCCCAGGGTCCTGCCTGGGGTCAAGCAGAGGAAGGGTCGAACTGAGCTTACAACAGGGGCTGGGCCACCCACAGCCCCGGAGGAAGCCTCTGCGCACCCACGTGGACGGGCGCCTCAGCACCTGCCTTACACATGGGCATGGTGGGGCATGGGAGGGGCGTGCACCAGGTGACAGCAGAGCACGGAGAGAAGACAGCGTGGCCCCCGTGCTTCGCCGCAGCGTCTGCTACGACGCTCACACCTGCCCTTCCCGGCACATGCAGCGGCTCATCCTGCCCGTCAGCCAGCGGGTCTGTCAGCACCGGCCCACATGCCCTCTGGTCCACCTCTGTCCACGGCGGCCACAGGGCCACTCCATTAAGCAGTGTCTCCGCCAGCTGTGTGGAAAGGAAGGGAACCACACCTGCAAACACCTCTAACCTCCACGAGGAGCAGAATAAACCCCCTCGAGGCACAGTGGAGGGAGCCAGGTGGAGGTGTGCAGATCCAGGTGCCTTGGGATTCGAAGTCCGGGGAGGAGCGGCCCCGCAAGCACTTTGCTTACGTCCGACAGTCGCGAGAGACGAAAGCGGTTGTGCGCGTGCATCTGCGTGTGTGTGCCTGCGTGTGTGTCCACATGTGTGTGCGTGTCTGCAGGTGTGGACACGTGAGTGTGTGCACGTGTGTGCGCGTGTCTGCGGGTGTGGCCAGCATAGAATCATGTCTGCCTGTGCACATGTACGTGCACGTGTGTGCACAGGTGTGTGTGTGTGACTTTGAAGGAAAGAACACAAGCACCATTCATCATCCAGAATCTGTTTTATTTTTGCCTTTTTCTGCTTGAACAGAAACTGCAGTTTGTTTTTCACAAAAATTTCACAAAATTTCACGGAATTTTTTGTGATCCCAGTGTTTCCAGGGTCCATCTGCTGCCTGCTCCCCCCAGGGAGAAATCCCATGGGTGCTTTCCCCACCGTGGTGCATGTCGGGGAACCCCAGACACGTGGGGGTGATTGTTGCCGGGCTGTGGCCCGTGCCGTAGCTGTGCGAGAGGCCGAGGCCCCCCGAGGGGGAATGGAGGCCGGTTTGGAAGATCGTCGGAGGCTGTGGTATGCAGGACCGTAGGGGCAGTGATGGTCAGGGGATCCCCCCCTTAGGCCTGGCGTGGGCAGCCCCCGAGCCAGAGACAAGCCCGCAGGTGCCCAAAGGCCCTGACAGCCACCAAGGCTGAGCGTCCAGGCAGGCAGTGTGTCCCCTAGACCCAGCCCACAGCTGAGGAAAGGACCCTCATACGTGTGGGCCAGCCAGAGCCCTGGGACTGAAAGACACCCACAGCAGGGACCTCCTGAGCCAGTGACGGAAGTCCCGAGCACCAGCACCCCCACGGGACTGCCAGGAGCGCTCAGAGGAGGGGGGTCCCACAGGAGCGGCCGTGTCCACATGCCCTGGACGTCGCACAGCAGTGCCTGGAGCCTGCCATTAGAGTGTGCACACGGTCGCCTCCAGATGGGGGAGCCAGGGGTCGGGGTGCTGCAGCAAAGCCCCATTCCCGGCAGATGGAGAGACAGCTGAAGTCATGGCCACGCTCACCAGACCCGCTAGCTCAGTGCACTGACTAGCCCACCAGACCCGCCAGTCCAGTGCAGGGCCTAGCCGCTGACTGACCCGTGCGGGTGGCCCGGCAAACCACACCGGGTGACTGGAGTGTCAGGACAGCCCCCGCGGCACCCAGGACACACCGAGGACAGTACTTGTTGTTCCCCTGAAATTCAGCCCAGGCAGAGGGGGCCCCACCGGCCGCCGGTGCTACAGGGGGCCTGGCTCCAGGCCTCCTCCCACAAATGCAGAGAAGTGACCCGTCGGTCATCGCCCAGTGTGCTCTGTCCCGCTTTGGGGAGGGCACAGCAGTGTGTCCTGGGGCTGAGCTGCCTGCAGGGACATGCCGGGCACTTCTACTCACCTGCTAGAAAGCCCTGGATGCCCCTCCAGGCCCACCCGGAGCATTCTTTGCCTCTGGTGGGCCACGCGCACAGCCAGGGGACAAGGCTCTGGTCCAAGGGCATGCTCAGAGGCTCTGTGTGCATAACGTCTTCTCAAGAACTCACGTGATTTTTCTCCACCACCTACGGGCTTCTGTCCCCTGTGTGAGTGCAGGGGACATGGCACCTGCAGAGTCCTGCACCAGACCCAGCAGAGTTGTGGGCTGCAGAACCCCTGTTCCCTGAGGGTGGGGTGAGTGACCACATGTCAACATCTGCGGGCAACAGACAGCCCAGCCCTCGGGGTTGACAGCGTGAGGACGGGGACAGCCAGCACTCGGGGGGACAGCTGCTGGGAGGAGGCAGTCGGCCCAGCACTGGTGCTAATACGAGGAAAGACGCTGTCTTTTGGGCTCCCTCACGGGTCCTCACACCAGCCCCCCGAAAGCTAAACGCCAGGGTATCTTCTGACGCCCATGGGGGGCATCTGCCTGGACTAGCACGTGACACGGCCGGTGAGGTGCAGGGACTCTGATATTCTTCCCTAGGAGAGGAAGAGACCCTTCTGGAAGGTGCCCCAGTGCCCCAAACCACAGCTCCTCCCCAGGGGTGGGCCCCACCGAGGGAGTCCCAGCCCGATGCCAGCAAAGCCTGACCAGGAGCAAACGTGGTCTCTCGGAGGCCGCTGCCACCAAAACCACGTGCTTCCCGTTCAGATGCATAAAGGCTCCAGGGACACTGAGGTGGAGGTGAAGCAGGAGACATGGGAGCCGACAGGAACAGTGCCCGGGGCCACAGACAAAGGGAGGGCACGTCTGTGCTTCGGAGCGTTGGGGCCCAGCTGCAGGCGTGAGGATGGAGACAGCCGGTCCCCGGCCAGCCGCCAGTCTGCCCCGACTCCGCTGGGAGGCAGAGCCGGGTGGCAAGCAGGTGCGCGGGGAGGAGAGAAGATGCCCGCACACCTGTCTGCCCGGGGTGGGTGGCTTTGGGCCCGGGTGCCATCAGCTGGAGGTGTTCTCAGGGCGAAAAGAACCGGAGGCAGCTGCCGCGGTCGCTCTCAGTCCCCCAGCCCCAGCCCCTCCTCTCCTCTGGGACATGGGGGCCCCAGCCTGGGCAAGGCCACCCCTTGGAGCCTGTACCGTCCAGCACCTGGCTGAAGCCAGCGTCATCGTCACGCAGAGGGTAACCGGCTCTGGGGGACAGGAGCAGGCCCCCACCCGGGCCTCTCGCAGGCACTCGGGAGCCCATGGGCACAGTTTGCCAGCCCCTGAGCGAAGCCGGAGAAGGCCTCCCACTGAGGACTGGGCTCTGGGAAGATGCCGGTGAGGCGTCAGGAAACACGGGCCACGCGTCCTCCGCACGAGCTGCTCTCTGCCCAGCGGTGGGCCCGCGGCGGCTGGCGTGTCCATGGGAGTCCTTGGGATAGGCCTCGTGGTCTAGTCCGTCTGGGGACCACCGCGGAGTCTTACTGAGTGACATGGGCAGGGAGCGGACTCTTTACAGGCCGGACGTGTGTCCAAACCGAGCCTCTCTCCCGACGGTGCCGCGGGTGCCGGGCGGCTCACGCGGCTGTTCCCGCCCCTGCGGGCTACAGAGCTCCCTCTCCCTGCGCGTTTAGGAGACCAGACACATCCCTGACTTGGACGCCGAGGCCGCCCCCTCCGCAGTCACCCCCTTCATATCGTCAGGCATCTGCCCGTCCGAGCGCCACACGTTCAGCTCCGCAAACACGCCCGTTTCGATCATCTCCTCCTGCCAAGGGACGGGACAGCTGCCAGTCGCAAATTCCTGGAAGAACTCAGCATCGGCTTTGTCGAAGGCCACACCCTTGACCGTGGAGAAGGCGCCCACGTCCTGGATGTTCTTGGCATAGACTGTCCTGGAGTCCGGGACAAAGGGGGGTGTCAGCATCCCTGTGAGGAGAAAAAGCACACGACGTAGGACACGTAAGTGGGAAGGAGCAGCCGTGTGCTCAGTGAGCAGGGTCACCCTGCCCCAGGTGCCCCAGGGGCTCAGGAAAGCTGTCGGGAGCCTCGCAGCCCACTGAGCAAGACGCAAGGAACTTCGCGTCCAGGCAGGGGACGGAGGGCTCTGGCCCGTGCCCCACGCCAGCCTCCCCAGGGCCGGTGCCATGTGCAGGCGGGACGCCCCGCAGCCGGCAACCCAGGACTGCGCCCCCGTCTCCTTTCCAAAGCTGGCTTCTCCCCCAACCCGCACAGGCGCCGCGGTGCCCTAGTCACCAGACGCAGAACATCAGCCACGTGACCCTGGTGGCCCTCCTGCCCTTCCTTTCCGTGTGGCCCCCGGGCTAAGTACTCTGCCAGACCCATGCAGTGGCCCTGGGGACCCTCCAGCCTCTCCTGGCTCCCAGCTCCCCCAACCCCAGAAGAAGGAACTTCTCTCCTCAGGCCGTGGTGGGGAGGCCCGTGTTCACGTGGCCTCTGTGGGCTTTGGGGCGGGGCCTTGCCCGCACACGCACCTGCCATGGCCAACACCACACGGGCCGAATGGGCAAGTGTCTTCCGGACACGCAGCTGGAAGACTCCTGCACTGCCTTGGGTCAGGGGCTCCTTAAAAGTACGGGGCATAGAAAGCCACTGCCGCAGGTTTGGGCCCTCAGTTCAAAGGTCAGCAGCATGTTCCGCACGCACACCAACCAGCCTCCCCCAGCCCAAAAACCTGTGTGCTACCACCCAGCTTGGTGACAGGTGACAGGACATGGAGACGGGGGTTACTCAGGGGCAGGAGGGTGGCTGGGGGGAGCCCAGGAGGCGCCAAGCAAGGCCCCTTGGTGGGGCCCGGCCAGCAAGAACCTGATGGCGGACCCGCCCCACACGGCCCCCCGGGTCCAAAGGCGCACAGACACACCAGCCTCGAGCTGTCTCCAATTAATGTCCTTGAAGAGGGGCCTGGTGCGGAGCCCGTCACACGTCCCGTCTCTGAAACCCAGGCGCTTCTCGGGGTCCTTCTCCAGCAGTGCCTCACAGAAGTCCTTGCTGGCCTGGCTGAACGTGTCCGGGTACTTGACGGCCTCAGACAGGATCCTCTGCTTGAGCTCCTTGTTCTCCACCTGCACGGTAGGACACGACACGCCATGTCACAGGAGCCCACGGAGCCCACGGGGGGATGCGTCCAGCTCAGCCAGTGCACCTCCCGGGAAGACGCTGGGCGGAGGTGACTGAGGAGGTGACGGCGGAGGTGACGGTAGAGGTGACGGTGGAGGTGACGGCAGAGGTAACCAGTCACCTCCACCGTCACCTCCACCATCATCCCCACCGACACCGACACCGACACCTCCACCTGGTGTCTGATTCTGAGCGCTTTTCCGGAGAACCCCGTTGCCAGTGTCGGGCCTGCACAGTCAGCAGGGAGCCCCACAAGGAGCCCCCAGGTGCCCTGTGCCCTCTGAACCCCGGGTCCACCCCCGCTCGGGCAGACCCCGGCCATGGGTTCTCACCACACAGAGATTCGCCTTTCCTAAGATCGCAAAGCTGCGGGCTCTCGCGAGTGCCTCTCGGGTGGGACACACACCCCCGCAGGCTGGGCCGGAGACCAGGGGCCACGGTGGCCCCGAGCCCCGTTCACCCGAGCCCATCGTGCTCACCACACACAGGAGACCGGGCTTCCGGTCGGGGCCCAGGCACCCCACTCTGCGCTTCTCCCTGCGGAAGGCGGCGGCCACCCTGCCTCGAGTGAGTCCGTGGGCCATCGGTCCGACAGCCTGGGCTCAGCTCATGTCTCTTGGTCACATTCTGGTGATTCTCAGACTATGTCACTGTCATTGTTGTTCTACTTGTCCTGGTGAGCTGGGAGAAGCGCTCACGAGTCGTGAAGCCCGCAGGGCGGTCAGCTGTGAGCGCCGGCCCCAGAGGCCCGCGGATGGCTCCTGGGACCGAGCGCCGCGGCTCGCTCAGAACTCCGGCCTGCGGTGACCTGACCGAGGTCTGCGCCAGGAACCAGGAGGCTCACCTGACTCGCTTTACCGCAGCCTCGGCTCTGTTACGGGCCCTGAGCTGGCCCCGAGAGGTCTGAGGTGAGCCGGCACCTGTGGTTCTGGGGCCGCAGCTGGAGCACCCCCGGACTCCAGGGCAGACGGGGCAGGGGGAGGGCGTGGGGGCCCTGGGTCGGGCACAGTGAGGTGGGGCCGCTCTTCAGAAAGGCTGCCGGGCCAGACGGAGAGCTCGCCGGTCCGCCGTGGAAGCACGAGTGGGGCACCTGTGGCCCTGTCTCCCCGCCCCGGGACTGGCTTGGGCTGGGGGAGCTGAGGGCTGCTTATGGGGTTGGGGGGTGGGGAAGTCCGGGCCCGGCGGGTCCTAAAACGCTTGTCAGCGTGGGGCTCCACAAGATGAGGTCACCACGTCCCCTCTCCTGCCCGGGAAGGATGTACCATGAGAGGCCCCTTGTGTTCATGGTCTGAACAGCGGCTCCCCCAAGGAGGGGGTCACAGGGCGGCTGCGGGACCTGTCGCGTGACCTCCTACCTTCTCTCCACGGGCGCGGAAGGGCCCTCTGGCTGCGATCATCTCATACAGCGTGACGCCCAGGGCGAAGTAGTCCACGGAGAAGTCGTACTCCTCGCCCCGCAAGAGCTCAGGGGCCATGAACCCTGCGGGCAGAAGCGGGCGCAGACTCCGGCACGGGCCCCAGCACGGAGCACGCACTCGGCCCGGGCAGGCACGTCCCAGACAGGGCTCCCTGCGCGCCCGCGGGTGGGGTCCTCGCCCCGACCCCTCTGCAGCGGGGCTGCCCTGGGCGCTGCACACTGGGGAGCCCTTCCCTGCCCACAGCGATACTTGGAACGCCCCCAGTCGTGGCAGCCGGAAATGCCTACAGACGCTGCGGAGTGTTGCCTCCGGACAACACTGCCCCCCCCCCCCCGTCCAGCCGCTGCTTCTCGTGAGCTTGAAGCCCCGCCTCCCCGTGGCACGTCCTGCAGCCGGAGCCGTGGCCCTAGCTGGCCATGTAGGCGCAAGTGTGACCCGTGGCGTCGTGGTCAGGCGCTACCAGCTCCTTCCCGAAAGGGCACAGAAGGGCCGATTTAAGCCAACACAACCCAGAGAGCAACCGGACACGCACCGTTGCTGGCCGGCACCACACGAGGGAGCTGGGGCCACGCGAGGAGCCCACATCCCCAAAGCACGTCCTGGGCTTTCTCGAACCCTCATGTCGGGGAGCCAGCCAGCACGGGGCAAGGGCGCACAGGCCGGTCTCTGGGGCCCACGGTCCACTCCCCTGGGACCAGAGCTGGCAGGTGCTGTGGGCAGGGCACAGGCAGCTCCTGGGCCTGCTGGCTTCAGACGTTCCCAGGGAAGCAAAGCTAACAAGCCTGTTGATTTCTGGGGCCTCCCGGCCCTCAGCGGATGGTCTCAGAGCCAGGCTCCAAGAGCGGATGTGCTCAGTGCAGCAGCCAGGCCGATGGGGACACAGACTCGCTCCTGCCCGCAGAGGCTGCCAGCGCACAATTCCACAGACCCGCCTGGCCCCGGCAAGCTTCACCCTTCATAGGTCCCACTTTCCGGGAACTGCACTGTTGCTCAGATGTGGGGAGAAGGACGCGTCTAACAGGCCACCACTTTGAGACAGAAATGGGGTCTGGGGTGACAGCCCAGCAGGCCTCAGCGAGGGGGTCAGTTTCTACAGCAAACATCCGGGGGGGGTCCCTGCTCTGCCCCCAACCCCAGCAAAGTGACACATGGCACCTGGGACAAAGTGAGCACCAGGAAATGCCAGTCGCCGAAAGGGCAGGGGAGTGACGGAGCATGTGTGAGCCGGTCCCCTGCGTCCCCTGCTCAGAGGAAGGCCGGGCAGCAGCGAAGCCTGGGACGCCCTCTGGCGGCCAGCAGGGCCCTCACACCCGCCGTGGACGGCCAGAGTCCGGCCTGTGGAGCCGCGCTCTCTACGCTTTCTCGTGATCTGAATCCCCTAAAACACGGCAGGAGCCCACTGCCATGGTCCACTCAGCGCTGGAGCGCTACAGATTCTGGAAAAGTCGACTTCGGAGGGGCCCTCCCTAACTGAGGCCACGGGGGGGGACAGAGCTGCCCCGGCAGCAGGGACAAACCATAAGGGCTCAGAGCCCAGGACAGGAGAATCTGGGGACACAAAACAAGGTCCAAGTAGCCCCAAATCCTAGTGCCAACAGTCCCTCCTCAAAGCCAGGTCAACCCAGGGACGGGCTGGCTGGGAGCCCCGCCTCCCGGAACACGGTGGCACAGGGGACAGACCCCCAGGTGCCCGCCGGCGGGAGGCGGCGCCCAGCTCCCCAGCAGTCTGGGCTGCCCGCTCCGCCCGCCCCAACACTGGGGGGCCCCTCTGTTGTCTGCGGGCCCTGCTTCCCTCCCCCCAGGGCAGAATGTGTTGTGTAGGAGCACACAGTACACACACAGACAGACACACCTGTGCACACACACACGCACACATCCTGGACGTGGGCAGCCCCCTCCCCTGCAGAGCCAACCCCGGCCACACGGCAGTGGGTGCTGGCCACCCATCAGGGCTCTCCCGGTCTGCGCGCATTGGGGGGCACAGCGGGTGATCCAACCCATGGGGCCAAGCAGGTTGGACATATGCACTCTGCCGATGTCTGGGGCACGGCGGGTGATCCGCGGCAGATGCCCCGGGCTCCAACCCAGGGGGCCGGGCAGGTTGGACACATCCACTCTGCCGATGTCCAGGAGGCCACTGGAGGCAGAAGCCCCCTCACGGAGCGCGTGGCCCTCCGGAACCAACAGGTGGGGGACCCCTGCAGCGGGGTCCGGGCACACCCACCGGCCCCACTCAGTGATTCCACGGTCTGCTGTGAGGGTGCACGGCCTCGCTCCCTGCCCCCCGCAGAAGAGGCTGCCCCCCCACCCTCTCAGGGGCTCACCTGGGGTGCCTGCGTAGCCCTTGGTCTTGGTCTGCCCGTCCTTCAGCTCCACAGCCAGCCCAAGGTCAGAAATGCGGATATTGCCTGAAAGCAAACACAGGCCGAGGTCGCCCGCGGGCCCACGGAACAAAGGCACCTGATGTCCCTGCACCAGCCAAGGGCAGCCGCCGCACACACACACACGCCCGTGAGCGCCCACGCGCAGCACACGCCCTCCCCAGGGCCCGAGGCCTCTGCTGCCCCAGCAGACTGCAGAGGGACGGAGGGGCCCCAGTAGCGCCCGAAACCACCTCCAGAACACCCCACGTCTGCACGACTTGTGACACAAAGCAGGGGGCGTAAGGGACGTAAAGGGACCCAGATCTGCGCGTTTCCTGCCGACAAGAAGCCTTCGAGGGCAGAGCGTAGCCGGTGTGTCCTCGCGCCGAACCCAGATCTGCGCGTTTCCTGCCGACAAGAAGCCTTCGAGGGCAGAGCGTAGCCGGTGTGTCCTCGCGCCGAAGCAGGAGACCCTGGCACGGGCAGGCCTGGGCAGGGAGGAGGGAGAGGGGACGGGAGAGGCGGGGGAGGGAACCCAGGGGCCCCTCACCGTCATCGTCCAGAAGCACGTTCTCCGGCTTGAGGTCTCGGTACACGATGCCTCTCTGGTGTAGATGCTCCAGGCCGCTGATGATCTGGGCCGTGTAGAAGACCGCGCGTGGCTCCTGGAAGCCAGGGTTCTCCTCGTTCACGTTGTAGATGTGGTACCTGGGGTCAGACCACACAGGGCCCATGCTTCCCTCGCACAGTGGACGGGGCATCCACAGTGGCCACGGGGAAAAAAATCTCAGGGAACAGTGAGAGCCTCAGAGCCCCTGCTGGGTGTCTGGTCGTTGTGGGGTCTCAGCACCAGCCTGAAGGACCCGTGGCAGTCTGAGAGGCCCTGGTGGCCTGTCGTGCCCTCACAGGTCCCCCACCACAACCAGCAGGACAGGAGCCGAGGCAAGAGCGCACCAGTCTCCCCACCGCCCCCACACTCGCCCGCACCAGCTGGCAAGTGGACCCTGAAGCCGTTTCGCCACCGCCGGCCCGAGGACGGGGAGCGTGGTGGAGCCGGCCCAGGCAAGTGCCCCGAGTCACCGCAACCATTAGCAGTCATTGCAGTGTCCGTGGAAGCATGCCGGCCAGCTCCCCGGGCCCGAGCACACGCATCTGGGGCGGCTCTGGGCAGGGCTCCGGGGTGGGCCTGCTGGGGTTTTCCCGCCAGCGTCACTCCGCCCCAGACTGCGTGCCGCTTCTCCACTCTCACATTCCACAGAAAAGCAGACCTAACGAATAAGGGAGCAAAGTGTTAGCAGCGGAGAGCGGCCGGCAAGAGGCAGGCCAAGGAGCAAGACAAAAGGCCTCGAGTCAGTCGACAAGGCCGACGGTGCCGCGACAGGGCGACGCTGCGGTGCGTGCCGTGCCGTGTGCTGGCCTAGCCTGGTGTGCGGGAGCAGGAGGGAGCACGGGGGACACAGGGAGCTCTGCTCTGGCACAGCACAACACCGTGTGACACAGCGGGCGGGAGGGGAGACGGTGGAGAGCGTCACACGGGACAGTGGGGGACAGTGTGGTGTTACACAGTGTGCTGCGTCGCGTGGTGTTGTGCGGGGCAGCAGGGGACGCACCGGACGGTGCAGCGCAGAACATGGTGGCAGCTGTAGGACGGTGTGAGACGGCGGAACGCGCGTGGACAGCACGGGGCGGCGTGGTGTAGTGCAGTGGGGCGTGATGTGCTGTGGCATAGTACAGTGTGGTAGCGTGTAGCATAGTGTAGGATGGGCTAGCATAGGTAGCATGGTGTAGCAGGCTGTAGCACGGCGTAAGATAACGGAGTAGTGGAGTGTGGTGTATGTGGTATGGCCTCGTATAGTGTAGAATAGGGTAGTATGGGGCAGTATAGTGTAGCTCGGTGTCGTATGGTGTGGTATGGTGTGGTATGGTGTGGTATGGTCTGTACAGCATAGGATGGTGTAGTATAGGTAGCACGGAGCAGCAGAGCGTAGCACGGTGTAAGGTGTGGAGCGTAGTGGAGTACAGCGTAGTGTGGTGTAGTGTGGTCCCGTACAGTGTAGCAGAGCGTAGCGGAGCAGCGCGTGGTTAGCACCGTGCAGCACAGGGCAGCGTCGTGTGTGGCAGTGCGCTACAGTGTAAGGCCGTGTACTAGCACGCTGTCCAGCACAGGGTCACGATCACGTGTTCCGTATGTCATGTTGTGTACATTTGCTAGTCTCTCTCCTCTTCCTCAGGGCCTCACGAGGGTCCCGCAAACACCACGGGCCCTGCGGAGGCGCGGAGTCCGGGTGCAGAGCGGAACCAGAGAAGTGGTGGCGAACCGACAGCAGTGGCCCCATCCGTGTGGCTGGGAGGCTCTTTCGGGGGTCATGCATGGGTTAAGGCCCGGTGCCCCGAGAGCACCGCATCACTCATTACCCCCGTCTCACACCAGCACACGGAGGCAAGAGCGCTCCGACTGCCCAGGGTTCCCCACCGAGAACCAGTGGTCTGACTTCCCCCAGGAGCCCCAGGCCGGGCCCTCAGACCTCTGGCCGACCCAGGCACCGGATCCACCGACAGCAAGCCATGTTCCCGAAGCCGGCCACGTCGTGTTTCCAGCTCAACCATTGCCCCCAAGAGCAATCGTAGAGTGATGCCTCCAGCCTGTCCCCACACACACTTCCTCCACTGTCCACCCCACAAGCACACGCCCGGGCCCCTCACGCTCCTGCTACCTCCACCCCTGCACACTCACACAACCCCGGCCCCAGGAACCCGAGGTCCCCCGGCGGCTGGAGAGCCACTCACCACCTCCCCACTGGCTCACATTTCCTGTAAGACTAAGGACACACCTCCTCGAGTGTCACCAGCCCAGGGACAGAGGAGCGGGTTGGTGGGGGCCCAGGGCTTCTCCTCACCGTGCTCCGCGAGCATGGGGGCCCCAGACCCCTCTTCGTGCTCGGCTGCTTGAGCCCCAGCCCCGGGTGCCCGGTTTACCTTATGTCACCTCCGTTCATGAGCGTCATCACCAGACAGAGGTCAGTTTTGGTTTCAAACGCATAGGCCAGAGAGACTATAAACCTGCTGTGAACCTTTGCTAGAATCGTCTTCTCGACCATAGCACCCTGAAAAGCAAGACGTCAAATCAGTGCCCAGGTTTAAGTGGGGAAGTGCTGCCACTGAATAGTAAGTCCCACGTCCCAGGAAGCAGAAACAGGGTCACGAAGGTGCTCGAAGCAGCTCGCATAACGCAGCCGCAAACAACGTACAGACGTGCCCTCCCCAGAGACCAAATCAGTCGTGCAAATGTCTGTGCGTGCTGAGGACTCCGGGCTCCCCGGAGCCCCCGGCAAGGAGACAGGAGGCAGAGCAGCAGCCCTAACAGCACCGGGAGAGGAGCCAGCGCCCCTGTTCTGAGCGGCCCTCCCTGTGGTCCTTCCTTACCCCGGACCGACTCACGCATGGCAACCCCAGACCCGTTCTCCTCTCCCGGGCCCTGGACAGCGGACAGCCGGGACCCACCGGCATCTGTTCATTTTCCATCCATCTATCACATTTTTAAAGTTGTGTTTGGGTAAGGAAGGTAGAGCTCCTTTGTGAAGGAGAAACTCTTTTGTTCCGGAAGGCCCCCACATCCACACTGCCTGAGTACTAAGTTCAGTGAGGACACTGGCCTCAGGACAGAGGACACCGTGGACAGTGGGTTAGGATGACACGTCACCCTGCCTGCTTGCCCCCGCAGCCCCAAGGAACAGCACTATTGAGAAACCCTGGGGTGGGTACCCTGGGTGGCTGCTGTTTACCCCAAAAGCTGCATGTGTGCTTGTGGAGGGAAAGGACAGGAACCACACAGGACGGGAGAGGCGCTCCTGTGACATCGCGGCTTCGCCACCCTCCCTAAAGGGTGTCTCGCCCTTCTCGGGGAGAGCAGACCCCACGCAGCCGCCTGTCGTGCCTTGGGTCACCCCGGCCCAGAGAAGACGTGCGGAGGCTGTCAGGCTGGCTAGACTCCCAGGGAGCCCCCACCAAGCACAAGCCAGCACCGAGAGCCCCGAAAGCTGGGGTGGAGAACCAGCAGCTCCCCCAACACCCGCTCCCCTATGTCATGGTAGTGGCGGAGACACGGGCAGGCTGGTGGGAGAGGCTTGAGGGCTCCGCCGGCTGAGCGTCCGAGGCTTGGTTTTGGCTCAGGGCATGATTCCAGGTGCTCAGGCGCTCAGGCGAGGAGCCTGCTTCTCCCTCTGCCCCGCGCCCCGACTCATGCGCTCTCCCTCTGTCCGTCTCTCAAATGAATAAAGTCTTTCAAAATAAATAAGTAAACAAAATTAAGCTCAAAACAAAGGAGACAGCTCACAGGACAGGCAGACCCGCGCACCCCATCGAACGCAGAGGCTGCCTCCAAGAGGGGTCACGGCAAACCCCGCGTGGGGGCAGAGCCGGGCCGGGGCAGCAGAGCTGCGGACGGGCCCCTCTGTGCCCCATGGGCCAGATCATCGGCTCAGGACGCGGAGGCTGCCCAGCAGGAGGGACCCGGCATCCCCAGGGCAGAGGAGGCAGTCCACGAAGGGTGCCGTGCAGGGCGGGACGCGGCCCCTGAGGGCCCTCCCACCCCTGTGAGCGGCCAGCGGCCCACCTGGTAGCCCTTCCTTTTCTTGAGTCTCTTCTTGTTGAGCTTCTTACAGGCGTACAGCTTGCCCGTGGCCTTCATCTGGCAGGCGGACACCTCCCCGAAGCCCCCTTTCCCCAGGACCCTGAAGTCCAGGAACCAGTCCTCGCCCACGGGCTGGGCCTCTAGCCACTTCCACTGCAGGAACCTCTGGAAGTGGAGGCTGTCCAGGTACTCCTGGAAGGGCGTCTGGCTCAGGTACGCCAGGGTGGCCCGCAGCAGCGTCTGGAAGGGCGCGTCCCCGCCCGCCACGGGCCCCTCCCGGGCCTTCGCCACCACGCCCTCGTCCAGGAAGCTGCAGAAGAGCTTGGCCTGGGGGTCCAGGTACTCGGCCAGGATGGCCCGGGCCTTCTGAGGCCGGAGGTCGTCATCGGCCGTGTCGTAGTCCTCGATGTCCTTCCAGAGCTCCAGAGCCGGAACGTGCCTCTCGTCGGCCCCCAGGAACTGCTGGAAGAGCCGCTTGCCGACGGGCTGCTCTGAGCACAAGCTCGGGAAAGCCAGGTCCAGGCTCTCCCGGAGGCCCTCGCACTTGGACAGTGGGGGCAGCTTGAGCTTGGCCAGGTACTTCCTGTCCCGAGAGGACGGGCCGCCGGTCCCGTCGAAGCTGCCGCGGGCGGCGATGAAGGCCGAGTTGGCCACCACCGTCTCCAGGGAACCGAAATCCATCCCGGTGCTGGCCGCCTGCTGCGAGGGGCCGGACCCCCCACCCCAGGCCCGTGCCCTCTGCCCTCCCTAGACAGCAGGCGCCCCAGCAGGTGCAAGGGTGACTAGCGGCCGTGCAGGGAGCCCGGGAACCCAGCTGACACAGCTCTGGCCAAATCCTGGCCCAGGGTCACAGAGCAGGTGCCAGAAAAAGACAATCCCCTAAGCTGCTTCCAGGAGGATTAGGCGGCCCCTCCCCGCCCCCACCCGGCCAGGAAGGACAAAGGGCAGACCCCGAAGCATCTGCTGAAGCTGCCCCGTGGCCCCCAGCCCAGGAGCGGGAGGTCAGACAGAAGGCAAAGGGGTCCTGAGAAACCCCAGATGGCTGGGGCTTTCCCACTGTTTCATTTTTGTCTTAAAAAATAGCAAGTGGGAGGGAAAAGAGCTGGGAACAGGAAGTCAGAGAAACAATTTGCAGGGAATAGCTTCCCAGGGTGTCCAAGGGTGAAACCATGGCCAGGGCACTGATTCGTACGTGGGGACCCAGACTGACACTGACGGTGGCCTGCTCCAGGTCACCTGTCTGCACCGGGAACCTAAGGTAACCCGGCACCTGCTGAGGGATCAGCCCCGCACCCCCCCACCTCCACCCCCAGGGCTGAGCTCGCAAAGCAGAGACGCCTGGAGAAGCTTCCGGTGAAGTTAGGGCTGAAGCAGGAGACCCTCAGCTACATGCAGGGCTGAGGCCTTGAACTGAGAGGAACAGGAGGGAGAGCAGAGTGAAGAGGCCTGGGACACAGCTGGGGGCACACACCTGGGGGGACACAGCTGGGGGCACACACATGGGAGACACATATATGCGACAGGGCCCCTGGGGGACACACCTGGGGAATATCTGTGGGAACAGGCCTGGGGGGACACATCTGGGGGGGGGACACATTTGGTGGGACAAATCTAGGGGTCTTCCCTGGGGGACACACATGGGGAGATACAGGGGGACACACCTGGGGGGACACTCCTGGGCCACACACATGGGGGGACACACCTGGGGGATATCTGGGCATGCCAGGACCAACAGAAACGTCACCTTCACACGGACATGGTCTTGTCTAGTACACAGCAGCTGCTCAGTAACTGTGCGGGCAAGAAAAGGAAGGGACGGAGGTGGTTATGGTTCCAGGAGCGGAGGAGAGCTTACAGAATCAGGAATGCGGGAGGCAGCAGAGGTGGGGAAGGCCAGCCCACCCCATGTTCCTCCTGGCAGAAGAGGGTGTCTGGGAGGCAGGGAGGTTCTGCAAGTGGGTGTGGGCAGAGGCAGGGGAGGCCAAGGGAGACCTTGCTGAGCAGCCCCAGTCCCATCCTTGAGCCCTTCCGGCCCTCCCGTCAGGGTTCACGGGGTAGTGGTTGGGGTTAGCTGCAGTCAATGCTCCAGTGAAACCATCAGAGCCTGGAGGGTTTTTGTTGGAAGATTTAATTTTTTTTTTTTTAAAGATTTTACTTATTTATTTGACAGAGAGATCACAAGCAGGCAGAGAGGCAGGCAGAGAGAAGGGGGGGAGCAGGCTCCCCGCTGAGCAGAAAGCCCCACGCGGGGCTCGATCCCAGGATCCTGAGATCATGACCTGAGCCAAAGGCAGAGGCTTAACCCACTGAGCCACCCAGGCACCCCCGGTGGAAGATTTTAAATTACAAATTCAATTTCCTGCAGTTATAGGGCTGGTCAGAGTATGTATTTCAAATTGGACAAGGTGTGTTTTTCGAGGAGGCCGAGTTCATGGAAGTTGTTGAGCTTATGTATATAGAACCGTGTGTGGCACTTCCTTGTGGGGGTCTGTAGTGGTGCTTCGCTTCTGATGGGATCACCTCTCGCCATAGATTCGTCAGTTTTATGGACTCTTCGAAGAACCAGCTCATTCACAGACTTTCCCTTCTCTTTTGTTCTTATTTCATTGATTTCTGTTGTAATTTCTTGTTTCTTCCTTCTACTTGCTACCCCACTCTTTTCCTAAGTTTTCCAAGTGGGAACTTAGATCACGAACTCGAGACTGTCTTAGAGCACTCAGAGCAGACACTGTCCTGTTGCTGTGCTGTGGCCACAGCCCATGAATTCTGACGTCACCCGTTTGTCACCAGTCCTACGCATTTCTTTTTAATTTCCCTCAAGACTTCCTTTTGAATCACGAATTATTTTGAGGGTAGTGTTCATTTCTCACACGTTTAGAGATCTTCCTTTTGTTTTTGTTATTGATTTCGAGTTTGACTCTATGGTGGTTGGAGAACACATGGCTTAATCTCACAGCTCAGATTTGTTGGGCTTTATTCTCCAGCCCAGGACACAGTCTACCCTGGTGTATGGTCCAAGGTCACTTACAAAGAAACTGGATTCTGCTACGGGGCAAGTGTTCGAGAAACGTCAACGGCGTCCTGTTGGTTGACAATACTGTTGAGTTCTTCTCTGGCCACGCTGGCCCTCGGTGGAGCTGCTCCGCAGCTGCTGGGAGAGACGCTGAACCCCGTGACGAAAGTCGCGGACCCACTTCTACGCACAGATCTGTCCATCTGCCGCCCCGTCTTGCCGTCCTGTCTTTCGCTGGACATGCATTTAGGGCTGCCGTGTCTTCTTGGCATACTGACCCTTCATCATTACACGATGTTCGTCTCCCGTGATTTTCTCTGCTGAGAAGTCTCCACGTTACCATAACCACACAGGCCTCCTCTGATGACTGCCGGCGTGACACGTCTTCGCCATTCTTCCCTGCTCAGACTCTCTCTCTCCATCGGAGTCTCTTGTGGTGTCCAGTGAGCTCCTGTTTTCAAATCTCCTGTCAGGTTTTGGTGTACTTAGAGCATTTATATTTAATGTTACTGTTGCTCAGGTCTGCCACTTTTGTTTTTCACTTGTTTTCTCTTTCCCTCTTTCCTTTGGGTTACTTGAACATTTCTTAGAATCCAATTTTGATTCATCTATGATATTTTAGAGTGTATCTCTCTACACAGACTTTTATTGGCTGCTGTTGGTATCATATACACATGACCAATCACATTCCATTGTTACCACTTTTTTAAAGATCTATTTATTTGAGAGTGCGTGCACGCAGGTGGGGGCAGGGGACAGAGGCAGAGAATCATCAGACAGACGCCTCACAGAGCATGGAGCCCCCGGAGGGCTCGAACTGATGACCCATGAGATCACGACCTGAGCTGAAAGCAGGAGGAGACCCTCCGCCGACTGAGCCCCCAGAAGCTCCCTACTACCATTCTATCCATTCAAGTGAAGGAAATATCACCTTTTATCTTCCCTGTTTGTAATTACATTGTTTCCTCTTTACACATTCAGAATATCAGGCAATGTTACAGTTTTTACTTCCACCGCGAGACGTAATCTAGAAATTCAAAAAGAAAAGGAAGCTTACAGTATTTATCCATATTCTGCGTACCGCATTATTCCTCCCTTCCTGACCCTCCAACACTCCCCCTTTCAACACTGGCATTCTGTTTTGCGCACTTCCTTTAGCCGCCTTTTAGGGTAAGTCTGCTGGTGACACATCAGCGTCCTTCCCTTCTCCTCCGTTTGGGACCGCTGGGACCCCTTCATTCCTAAAGAGTATTCGTGCTGGATTCAGGACTCGACATTTAAACACAGCAGCTCCCTTCTGTCCTTTAGGAACCACCTGTAACTCAAACGGCTTTTCTCCGACTGTTTTCTGGATCTCAGGTGTGTGTTTTCAATTTTCAGTTCAACGATGCTACGTCTTGGGCTGTGGGAGATTCACCCCGTTTGGGTTTTAATCAGTTTCTTCAACTTGCAGACATGTCTTTTGCCAACTTCGGGGGTTGCCAGCCCTGCAGCCTCTCTCCTCTCCTCGCAGAACTCTGACAGCGGGGACGTCGTGCTGTCACCGCAGGCCTCCAGGGCCCCGAGCCACTGCACATTTTTTTCTGAATCTACTTCCAACTGTTCAGATCATGTCTATTATGTCATTCCAGGTCACAGGTTCTTTTCTCTGTCCCCTGCCTTACACAGCTAAATCCATTTGCTGATTTCTTGCTTTCACTCTTTTTTTAAATCTACAGTTTCCATCGGTTCTTCTCTGTATCTTCTATCTTTCCTTAAACTTTTTTTCAAGCATGTTTACAGTTTTTTTCAAGCATGTTTATTTATCATTGCTCACTCTAGCACTTTTATCACAACTGCCTTAAAATCTCCGATCCCGGGGCGCCTGGGTGGCTCAGTGGATTAAGCCGCTGCCTTCGGCTCAGGTCATGATCCCAGGGTCCTGGGATCGAGTCCCGCATCGGGCTCTCTGCTCAGCGGGGAGCCTGCTTCCTCCTCTCTCTCTCTCTGCCTGCCTCTCTGTCTACTTGTGATTTCTCTCTGTCAAATAAATAAATCTTTCAAAAAAAAAAAATCTCCAATCCCAACACCCCGGCCCCATGGTAGCGGCACCTGCTGACCGCCGTAGCTCACGCTGCAACCTTGCTGGACCTTGGTCTGCTGCATGACCACCAGCGAGACCCTGGACACTCTGCTACTCCATAATCCTTCATTTTAGCGGGCCTTCAAGGACCCTATCCGGCAGCAGAAGGGGGGCCCCCTTGTTACTGCCACGTGGGGGAGGTCTGGGCACCCCACACTGCCTGCAGCCCGCTCTCACCCCACGGCCTATCCAGGCCACGCTCTCGGCGCGCGCAGTGCAGACGGCTGTCCTCGCCCTCTCCTCCCCGCCGGCATGCACCCTGAGGTCGTCGTGCTGACCTGTGTGCAGCTGAGCATTCCACGGATGTGGAAGGTTATACTCAGTGACTTCTAGAAAGAATTCTTGCCTCACTTCAAAGCAGCGTTTATTCTGGGGACAGCACGGACGGCACGGTGCCTTCGGGCCCTGGCAATCGGGGTCCAAGGCCCAGACTGTAGCCTAACACCCCTGAGTCTCACTGCCCTAAAATGCCAAAGTTGTGAATGAGAACAGTGTCCCGGAAAATACACAGAATTGGTTCATTAAAAAGTCATGAGTCTGAGCTAAAATGGCTCTATTCCCTCTGCATCTTCGGTTACTTGTTTTGTTAAAAAAAACTCTGAATCATCCTAAAGAAAATAAGGCGGAACAACTACAGGAGCATTTTCTTCTTCTTCTTCCCAAAGAAACCTCAAATTTGGCTACACTTTCCCTCCTTCAGAGGGAAAACCCAGATGAAGCAACCCGTGAGATTCTAGGTCTCTGTGTACAAAACCCACTATTTTCATCAGGCTGTGACTTCGCTGTTTGGGAAAAGACTTCTGTGGCATGTCACCGTCACCTAACCGCAGAGAGGGGGCCCCGGGGAGCAGGTGTCACGGACCCGCTGCACAGACTGCCGAGGCCTCCTGGTTCTGGCCATGCGTCAGGCTGGTCTGGAGGGCTTGCCGCTGCCTGGGTACTCAGGCCCCCCGGCAAGTCAGCCCTCAGAAGCCTGGCGGTGGGACAGGCGACCCAGCAGGCGTGGGTGTGCTGCCAGACCAAGACGGGCCAAGTGTCCCCCACCCGGACACTGCCGCGGTCCTCACGCCAGCAGCACAGTTGGTCAGAAGCCCCTGGGCCCAGCGGGTCTCCACCAGGTGAGCAGGGGCTGGCGTGCTTTCCCTTCCAGAAAGTACCTCTAGACTGTATGCCTGTCAGTTCCTCAAAGACACAAGGTAGTCCTGAAGGGCCCCAGCCTGACCCCAACAACAGATCTCGGAGGACAGCAGCCTCCTCACCTCCACAAAACATCAGGAGTGACGGCAGGTAAAGACGAGGACCCTGGGAACCCTCACGTCTAGAACAGAGCTCCTGGCCCCTTTGGCACGGGGCATCTTCCGTGTCAGACGTGCTCCCCAGCAAGTGACGACCCGCAGGAGCGATGGCGGTGGGAGCCCCCGGCCGCCGCCCCCATCAGCTCAGACCAGGACCATCTCGGGCACAGAGCCGGGGTCAGACCTGCCCTGCACGCCTCACATCTCTGCCCCTGAAGGAAGTGAAAGGAACAGAGAACTGCTTCTCCTGCAGGGAAGCCCTTGACCTTGGTCGGTATCAGGACGGACAAGGACATGGCCAAGGGCATCCGAGAGGAGGGGCAGCGAGACGTCTGATAGCCGCTGTGTTTGGACAGCAGGGTGTGACCAGCAACGCCTGCTGCGTTCCCTGGAGCCTGTCTCCACAGCACCTTGACCTCTGGGGGAGGAGACTATAAAACCCAGAGGCGGCCCCTCTCCTCCCGGGCTGGGTGAGGGCAGCACCCCGGTTCTACAGGATGGCAGCACTGCAGGAGAAAAAGTCATGCAGTCAGCGGATGGAGGAGTTCCAGCGCTACTGCTGGAACCCAGACACGGGGCAGATGCTGGGCCGGACACTGTCCCGGTGGGGTACGTGCCGGCCAAGGGGTGTGGGATGGCGGGGGACACCGCAGGACAGTGGGGACAGCAGAGACGGTGGGGGACGGCGGGGGCGGTGGGGATGAGCGGGGGTGGGGGGTGCGGCTGGTGACAGCGGGGACGGCAGACAGAGCGGGGGACGGTGGGGCGGTGCTCTGAGGACATGCACAGGACCACCCACCAGCAGTCCAGGCGCCCAGGACCCAAGCCCTGCCAGGGCTTCTGGCCAGGCCGCCCCTCCCTCACCAGATGACCCCAAAAGGCCATTTCATCTCTAATTCCCACGGACAGCAGACATCTACAAAGTGGGAACATCTGAGGGACAGCCCCAAAGGTTCAGCCTTAGATTTGAAAAAAGCAATTTTAAAGCTATGTTCCTAAAGCTTATGATTTTAAAGGACCTTTAAGTTAAGGGGTACAGAGCATCTCCTGGGTGAGAACGTTCTGGAACTTGACGAAAGTGATGGCGGACAGCACTGTGTGTGAAGGCGCTACAAACACCACTGATTCTTCATTCTGATGGAGAAGCATGTCACCCTGGGTCACAGGCCTCCTCCCTCTCCCCACAGTGTGGATCAGCCTCTATTACGTGGGTTTCTACGTGGTGATGACCGGAATCTTCGCCCTGTGCATTTACACGCTGATGTGCACGCTCGACCCATACACACCCGACTACCAAGACCAGCTAAAGTCACCAGGTAACAGGGCCTGTGGCTGGCGCCGGGGCACCAGGACCCCACGCGTCAGGGCAATGCTGGGTCCCTCCAGAATGAACGCCGGGGGGCAGCCTGGAGGGGCCTCTCCTGCTGGTGGCCCCAAGGTTCTGGAGGCACCCGGGTACAGACAGCCCCTCAGCTTCTTTTGAAGATGGTGACCCCATACTATAGTCTGACTTGGTTTAGTTTTTTTTTTTTTTTTTAAGATTTATTTGTTTATTTGACAGAGAGCACCAGTAGGCAGAGAGGCAGGCAGAGAGAGAGGAGGAAGCAGACTCCCCGCTGAGCAGAGAGCCCGATGCGGGGCTCGATCCCAGGACCCTGAGATCATGACCCGAGCCGAAGGCGGAGGCTTAACCCACTGAGCCACCCAGGTGCCCCTGACTTGGTTTAGTCTTAATTATTAGAACAGATTTGGTGCGGAGACGGTCTTTACCTCACTCACCTGCTATGCGGATGACACACAGGACACGTCTGGGGAGGCGGACGAGACAGCAGGGAGGGGACGGAGAGTCTGTGGGGAGGAAAGGACACGCCTCAACACGGACGCTTCCCCTCCGGGAGGACCACTTCCAGGACCACAGGCTCTTCAGAACATGCATTTCTCAAAGAGCAGCCCGTCCGAGGGCAGAGGCCCGGCACGAAGGCCGAGCAGGCGCTCCCCCGAGTCGGGCCCGAGAGGAGAGGAGGTCACTGGTGACAACAGGACTCCAAGGCCTGGGGCAGAGAGGCGGCACTCCAGGTCCTGGAGAAGGCGGCTTAGCCCAGCTGTCTGCACAAACCGAACGAGAATGGGCAGGCGCGAGCTGCGGTGGGGGACAGGCCGCGGAACCCAGGAAGAAACACGCTCTGCAGCGCAGTTACCCGGGCGCTCGCCCCTGCGCGTCCTGGACGCGTCCTGAGGGAGTGCCGCCGCGGCCCCGCACTTCCCCAGGAGAGGCCAGAATGCGCGTCTCTCGGAGGTGGTAGGCGTGGGCCCCGGAGCCCGGGTAGACGTGTCTCCCTCGGCCGGTCCAGCTCTTCTGCTGGGCTCTCCTGTGAACCCCTTGATCAGTGATCACACACCCCAGTGCCTTGTTGGAGGTCATTTCTAGGGACAACCAACGGATAGCCTTGAGGGTTTCACCTGGTTTAAGAGCAGAACACACCACGTTACAAACCTCCAGATACACTGTAACGTGACCTGTCCAAAGCCCAGTGGGTGGGAGGGCCCCGGGAGGCAGAGAGAGGGCGACAGCTGCCCCTGACGCGGTGAGCAAGCCGCGAGCCCACAGGGAGGGGCCGCGGCAGTGCACGCGTGGGGCAGGCGCTTGTGAGCGGCGGCCGCTCTCTCCTGGGTCAGATCCCTTCCAGCCACGCGCAGCTGCTACTCCCACAGCATCCGCGGAACGAGAGAGCGCTGGCTGGCTGTTTAGAAAGTCCCGTCAACGGGACTGGCTTCCTGAGCTGTGGAACGTGCACACGGCCAAACACGATGGTCCCCGTGGACGGGAGGAGCTGAGCCTGACGAGGGCGCTGGGAAATGGAAGTCAAGTAGGACCGAGCGCGAGGACCCCGTCTACCAAATTTGTGACTCCGGTTTGCGCGTCTTCATGTGAACACAAGCGAGGCTACCCAGCAGCCGAGCAACGGTCCCGACGCCACACGTGCGCTCCTTTTCTCATAGGGTTAACACGGCGTCTGAGTGCTCTCAGACATGCCCGAAACCAGTGAAGTGTCCAATGTTAATTCTGGCGACGCGGTTCGGTTCCCGGGAGGGCGGGCCCCTGCTGAGCTCCTGCTGCGGGACACTTGGCCGCAGCGTCCTTGCCCAGGGGCCCTTGAGGACCCAGGACTGGCCAGGACCACGGCAGCCCACGCTTGGCCACCGGGCCGGGACATTTCCGCAGCATTTCCGGGGCTGGGATGTGACCAGCCCTTTGGGGGGAACGGAGTAGGATGTGTGGTGCTCTCCCTCCAGGGGTGACCTTGAGGCCAGATGTCTACGGGGAGAAAGGCCTGGACATTTCCTACAACGTCTCTGACAACAGGACCTGGGTGCACCTCGTGCACACGCTCCACGACTTCCTGGCAGGTGACGTTTAAAACGCTCCCACCTCTGCTCCTCCCTCTTCTAAGACCATCTCAGGGAGGGTACGGGCTTCCCCACCCTCCCGCCAGCGGCACCACACCAGGTGGCTGTGGCTGGAGGTCGGCGCCCACAGGCTCATCTGTCCTGGCAGGCTACTCGCCAGCTTCCCAGGAGGACAGCATCAACTGCACCTCCGAGAAGTACTTCTTCCAGGAAAGCTTCCAGGCCCCAAACCACACCAAGTTCTCCTGCAAGTTCACAGCAGACATGCTGCAAAACTGCTCAGGTCTGACGGACCCCAACTTCGGCTTCGCGGAAGGAAAGCCGTGCTTCATCATTAAGATGAACAGGGTGAGCACACGGCGGGGCTACAGACCCCAGACCCAGCCGTGGCCTGGAGGGGCCTGGGTGCCCGGCCCTCGTGTGACCCCATGCACCCCAGCACAGGGACCAGGCTGGTAGGGCTGGGACACGCGCCGCAGCCCCTCCTACCCTGTTCCTCCGCTAGGCATGCTAGGCCCATCGTGCTGGCTTGGGATCTGACCAAGCCGGTCGGGGCTGCTGAGGGCGGCCGCGTGCACACACAGCTCGCCAGCAGCCGGGCCACGTCCGGTGCCACGAGAATGGCTGGGAGCCAAGTTGAGCACCAGCTCCCCATCTGGGCCAGGGACCCTCTACTGGGCACGAGGGAGGCTGCACGGCGGTGCCAGCGAACCACAGGGCGGCATGGTCCCTCCAGCCATGGAGGCCACTGGAAGCCAACAGGGCAAGAGGGCCGGGGGTCTCTGCTCCCCGTCGGCCAGCAGGCATGCGGCACAATTAAACTTCCTTCCTGAGACACCTGGGGAAGCATCTGGAAGACACCCTCCAGGGTCCCCGTCCGGTCGCGACGCTGCTGGCAGAGGGAGCCATGCGCACCAGGGCAGAACTGTGGGGAGGGCGCAGGCGCACGCACGGCCGGGACGCGGGAGGCCGAGAGCCTGCGCGGGGCAGCACAGGCAGGCACCCAGGGGACCCGTCACAGGCACCGTGGAGCGGCAGAGTGCGCCAGCCACGGCTCGGACCCCCCGTCCAGCGCTGCCGTGTGCCGGCAGCCGAGACCACCGCGTGGGGCAGTTTCTGGCCATTCGGACAGGCCGCTCGTGCACGCAGCTGGCAGGAGCCACACGGACGCCTTTTCCTTCCAGATCGTGAACTTCCTGCCCAGCAACGGCACAGCGCCCAGGGCGGACTGCGCCCTCCTGGTGAGTGTGTGGTCTCGCCAGAGCCAGTCGCCCCCGGATCCCCGCGGGCCCCGGCTCCCGGCGGCCGCCCAAAGTCGCGCGCCCCGCCCCCGCCCCGAGCAGCACCGCAGGGACTAACACCCGTGAGGAAAGCGATCTCCGTCACCGTCTGGCCCAGGACGCATCGGGGACAGCGCCCACACTCACATCGTTCGGAGTGTTTGGTGCCAGTTTGGAAAAACCCACTAAGACTCAGCAGTAATTCCCTCCAGTTTTTCTCAAAACCGGTTTTAAAGCACGAGCCCCCCAAAACAAGCATGTCTCCACTGAGTCTCTTCCGAGGCTGGTCTTCCCCCCCGGGGGCTCCGCAGCGCCCAACCCCCCGCGCCTGCCTCGCTGTGGGGTGAGGCTGTGTCTCCTGGGACCGCCCACGAGTGCTAACCTGAGCTTTGAACAGACACAAGGTGTCCTCTGTCCATGTTCTGCCGAGCTCCGGCCACCTGCCGGGCAGCTCACACACGCAGACGCACACACACAGGCAGACGCACACACGCAGACACACGCGCACACACAGGCAGACACACGCAGACACACACGCACGCGCACGCAGACGCTCGGAGCCTGCTTCACTGAGGCACCGGCCTCTCCGCCCCCAGGACCCGCACGAGGACGCCCGGCCCCTCCAGGTGGAGTACTACCCGCCCAACGGCACCTTCAGCCTCCACTACTTCCCCTACTACGGCAGGAAGGCGCAGGTAGGCCGCGTCTCGGTTCTCCGACAACAGCCGCACACGTGTCGCAGACTGAAGGGCCGAGGAAGGCCCGCGACACTCCCGTTACACCGGGGACCAGGGGGACCGTGCAGCCCTCTGGGCGTCTCCCTACCTGAAAACACAGCTCCCGTGCGAAACACCAGTACCGAACCTAACGGTTCCAGGTTCCCAGAGTTTCCCGAATCCTTTCAGACAACCATACATCCACGTTAAAGCACAGCCTTCAAATCTCCCAATTTTTCTTATTTTTATGGTAATTTTCATCCAATATAATTTGCACTTGACGCATCCCTGGTGTTATCCCCCGAGCCCAGATGGGGATCCTCGTCCCTCAGGGGGGACCGCGCGTCTCCACACGGGCCCTGCGCGGGCCGAGCAGGCAGGCGCCCCGTCTCTGCCCCCCGACTGGCTCCCGTCGAGCCGCTCCTCATGAGGTCCTCCTCCATCTTCCCGCACGGGCTCCAGCCCCACTACAGCAACCCTCTGGTCGCCGCCAAGCTGCTCAATGTCCCCAGAAACACGGAGGTCCTCGTCGTGTGCAAGATCCTGGCCGACCATGTGACCTTCGACAACCCCCACGACCCCTATGAAGGGAAAGTGGAGTTCAAGCTCAACATTCTGCAGTAGGGGGAGGCCGGCCTGCCCCGCGGGCCCCTGCTGCCCCCCACCAGGCCTCCAGCGCTCCGCAGCCCGCCCAGGGAACGGCCGGCAGGCCCCTGTGCCCCAGGCACCTCGGGCAGAGTCCGCGGCCTCGCTCCCTCCTTTCCCGTCGACCCCGAGTCCGGAGCTGCGGCAACAACCCGGGCCAGCGTGGTAACTGCGAGGCAGCAGCTGCCCGACCACCGGGCCCCGAGGACGGCTCAGACGGACGGAATGTTCCTCACCGCAGTGCCGGCACCGTGTCGCACGGACACGGCTCGCGCCCCCAGAGAACAGGACGTACGACGAAAATGGGCATCCTGAAGTTTGCTCCTACAGAACGGAATTCCTAAACTGTAAAAATCAAACATTAAAGTCACTCTTACTCGGGCTAAAGCAATCATGTCTTTTCTGATAAGGGGAACACGTAACAACAAAATCCCTTTCTCTTTGGAAATCTTTTCAAGTTTCACCCCCCCACCCCCGTCCGGGAAATTCGGACGAGGCCGCAGCGGGGCTGTCCCCGGGAGCCCGCCCACCCGCAGGAGGTGAGCAGGGGGCAAGAGGGCGTCACATGGGCTGCGCCCCACGGGAAGCCACGGACACAGGCCCGCCCTCCAACACCCAGGGACGCGCGGGCGGCTCACTCCAGGTCCTGCACCAAAGCCCGGGACGAGAGCGTCTGATCAAACCAACACACTCTCCCGGAGAGCCCCTGCCCCCAGCCACCGCACGACCTGGTGTCCTGACCCACGCAAGCACCAGGTGCCATGTCACCTCCCAGAGCGACACAGTCCCTCACAGCTGAGGGTGAGAGCCTGTCGGACCCCAAGGACAGGCTCCCTCTGCAAGCGGCCCCACCCACGCCAGCTCCGCGGGTCCCACGGGGAGGCCACCTTGGGCTCGCGGGCCCACGGCACCCAGTGAGCACGGAGCCACCGGGCCACCACCCTCCAGCGCCTGCTGCCCTCAACAGCAGACGGAAGTCATGACCGGCAAGACCGCAGCGGCCGCCCCTCGCTCCGTGGCACCGCGGATGCCCCGGGGCAGGCGACAGTCCTCCACCGTCCACACCCCTTTGCGGCCCTTATTCACCGTACGACCTCGCACCTGAAAGCCAAACCCCCGACCCTGTCTCAACTGCGAGGGCCCGAGAGGGACACAGGGTCGTGCCCGCGGAGTGCACGGTGGAGGGCGGCTTCGGTGTGTGCCCCGGGCCCCCCGTCCGGCCTGGTCGCCTGCCCTCGCCCGGAGAGAAGCGAGACCGACACGGGAGACGGAGTGACTTGTGGACAAGAATCTGGAATCAGAGGAGCAGAGAACTTGTTTAAAATGCCCATGCGCGTTTTATTAATAAAAACTAACAGTGCCAAGTTAAACAAGTCAAACAATTAAAGTCTCTTTATATTCCATAAAATATTACAGAAAAGTTTATTTGTGTTTCAATAAAAAGACTACTGTTTAGAACAGGCAGCTGACGGCAACTGTGCGGTTAATGGGTTTTTGTGAATAAATTTTAAAAGGGACTACTTACTGCCTGTCCTGAAATTCCTTTTTCTTCTTATAAAAAAAGAACTATTAAAAATGATTGACAAATTCTGAGTTAAAAAACTGTTAGAACATTCTCTCTATTTAATGTCGACTTCATCACAGATTACAGGAGGTGCCACGAAACAAAGACGACGTTTGTTTCAGTTCGTGTCCTCAGATGACAGACGTGCTGGCCTGTGAACAACGACCCCAGAGTCACGCCTGCCTGGGAGAAATCAGGCGGCCTCCCCAGCGGCACGCGTGCCCGAGCCTCCCGCCGCGGTCGCCGCCGCACCAGCAACGGCAGGAGACTCTGACCGAACGAACAAAAACAGAAACAGAACTTCGCGATTTGCTGCAACGTAGAGAAAAGTATAAACTGGACGGAATCACAGTCAATATAATTTAAGGGAAAATAGTCACGATACAGCTGATGGCGCCAACCAGGAAAAGCAGAGCCGCCGTGCGCCGGCCCCCCGATGCCCCGGGATGGGCGGGCACCGGCAGGGGCCGCACGCCCCAGCAGACACGCGGCAGCCCCACGGCGCACCGGCGCGGCCCGCCCCGGCGACCCGACCGGCACGCCAGTGCCCCGGCGCGCTCGGCAAGGACGGGGAGCAAAGGGAAGGCTGGGTGAGGACAGACAACGGAGACACAACCCTAGACAGCGGGGAAGGGGCCCGAGCGGCCGCTGGCGTGGAGACACCCCACCGCTCCCCCCGAGACCCCGCGGGACACGGCCCTTGCCTGCTCGCTGGAGCCGCGTGGCCGGTCAGCAGCTCGCCGCCGGGTCCCGGGGGGGAGGCCAGAAAGAAACACACGCCGCAGCAGAAGCAGCCGCAGCAGAAGCAGCCGCAGCAGAAGCAGCCGCTCCCGACGCAGACCGCGAGGGCGGGCCGCGGGCGGGCGTCAGTCCTCCTCCTCGTTCTCATTGAAGTCGTCGTCCTCCTCCTCGTCCTCCCCGACGCAGGACACGGGGGTCTCCACCCGGGAGCCGCTGTACTGGGACCCGCTGGAGCTCGTGGCCAGCATGCCGTCCGCACCATTGGTCAGGTCACTGAGGACGAGGCGAGACAAGGCGGTCAGGCAGAGCAGAGAGCCCCACGTCCGCACCAGCGCACCCGGCACCCCCGCGCCCGGCCTCCGAGGCCCCGAACCGAAGCAACACCGGCTGCCGCGGGATCGGTGATTGCGTCACACACAAAACCCCACACGCCAAAGCTGGAGACCACGGCTCCTTCTTCCAGGCTGTGTACTTGTGACACCCCGGATCTTCAGAGGGGGCGCAGCTTAGGAAAAAGGGGCCCCAGGAAAGGACAAGGAATCCTCCAAAGCAAGGCTCCCAGCCAGGAGCGTGTGGGAAGCACCCAGCAAAGTGTGTAGGCGTGTGTGTGCACGTGTGGTCTGTGTACGGCGTATGCCTGTGTGCGTGTGTGCGCATGTTGTTAAAGTGTGCCATGTGCGTGACTATGCACGTGCTGTGTGCGCATACGTGTGCAGGTGTGGGGTCTGTGCGTGTGGCCACGTGGTGCGGTTTGCACACACATGCCAATGACACCCTCCGCTCCCCTGGAGCCAGCGCCGAGCCCAGGAAGCTGAGCTGTGACAGGTGAGTCTCATCCAGACACTCTGCGAGAAGCCACAGCGGTCCACCAGCCCAGGAAACGGCTCTCGCTGAAAGGCAGCAAGGTTGGCAGGGCAGAGCCCAGGGGTCTGGGGGGCAGGGCTGTAGGGCCGGTGCCTCTGGGAAGCAGGGCTGCTCAGCCCTACACCCTGGTCCTCGGATGGGCGTCTGGAACCTGTCGATGTTGCCGCTGTGCCCATGGGAGTCTCAACAGGGGACATCTAACCTCTCTGCTATCACGACTGGGGGGCCACTGGCATCTGAGCCCCAGGGTACGTGTGACAGCCAGCTGGCCCCTGTGTCAACAGCACCTCAGGCAAGGTCCTGGCCTACAGCAGAGAGATTCTCGGCTGGGATCCTGAGCAAAGACCTCTGGGCTCAGGTACCTCCCAGCACCTGGCACAGTGGCCCAGACACTGACCGTCAGACAGCATCCTGGGGCCCCTGTGCTGACAGCCGTCACCCACAAAGTGCACGTGTCCCCCGTGTGTAACCTGCTCACAGAGTCGTCCTCAAAAGTCATGGGGATTTCTCGGTATTTGAGCAGCAAAAAAACATATTCTAAGAAACGTCAGATGTTAAAGGGATGCGAGTCGAGAACTTCAAGTTCAACAGAGACTCCAGGCAGGCACCTCTCACAAGCACACAGGGTCTCGGGTCGCCCAGAAGCCTCAGGCTCTGCTACTCCACTGTAAGGGCCCAGCCGCTGCCTCAACAGGGCAGACCCAGAAGGGCAGAACCACCTGGGAGACACAGCTCCTCTACACGAGAGAGGGAGTCTGGGGCATGGGCTACCGGGCACGGCTCTCACCGGGCAACACAGAGGGGAGCCCCAGGTGGACAGCACCCACACCTGCCACAGGCCAGAGCTCGGGCACCAAGAAACACTTTTCTTTAACATGCAACCAAATGTATATATCTTAATGCCCTTTAGCATTTAGGAACATCATACAATAAACACTGTTCAACGTTCCACTCGTTGACAACGGAACTACGCATCTGTGAAATCCAGCCTAGCAAGAAAGTCGGAAAAGGCAAATAATTCAGCCATAAAGCCGCTTCAAACTGCATCCAAACTGCCCAAGAAATTACCGTCTTCACAAAAGAATGCCAGTCTCTGCACTGATTTTTCTTCTGAAATGGTGGTGAATTTACTCGCCTTGTTACAAACCTGGAGTGAGCCTCGAAAACTTGAGCCAATACCTGAATCGCGACTCTGAGAACACCCAGCGCGCAGCACGGCCGACTGACACTGCACGCACAGCTGGAGGGCTACCGGGAAAAACGGAGCTGATCTCGGGCCAGACACCCCCCAAAGGACTTCAGGGATGACCCCACGACCAGACCATCTGGCAGCACAGGCCGGGAGCCTCGCCCACATCCCAGAACCCTGGAGCGCGAGCCGGCCACGGCACGCTGTGCCACCCGCTAGCATATCCATCCATTTTGTTGAACCTACAACTGCTCATCCATCCCGTATTTTAAGAAATTAAACATCTATTAACATCTAGAGTTGATATAAGATAACACATATAACATGACATGACAGGAAAGCTAATAAAACCACTGTTCGGTTAATACTTAATACAGAAATTATCTTATCATCTTTAAAAAACCTAAGATAAATACCCAGAAACGATACAATTCTGCTTTGTGGGACAGCCAGACTGAAGGCTCGCACACACTGATTTAAGTAGAACAACTCCTTCAGTAACACAGAAAACATACATCCAATAAACAGTAAAGAGGAGAAAAAGCAGCTCCTGGTGGCCCCGTCGGTGAGGCATCTGCCTTCAGCTCAGGTCACCGTCCCAGGGTGGAGTCCCGTCAAGCCCCTGCTCAGCGGGGAGTCTGCTGCTCCCTCCCCAGCTCATGCTCTCTCTCTCTCTCTCTCTCGTTCAAATAAATCAAATCTTTTAAAAAAACCAAAACAAAACCAAAAAAAAAAAAGCAGAGAACACAGCTTTATGCACAGCGTGACCTCAAGTACGTTAAGCAGGAACAGAAAACACAGATAAGAAACCCCCGGCCCATCGGGCACCTGGGTGGCTCAGTGGGTAGGCCTCTGCCTTCAGCTCAGGTCATGATCTCAGGGTCCTGGGATCGAGCCCTACATCAGGATCTCAGCTAAGCAAGGAGCCTGCTTCCCTCCCTCTCTCTGCCTGCCTCTCTGCCTACTTGTGATCACTCTCTCTCTGTCAAATAAATAAAACCTTTAAAAAAAATTAAAAAAAAAAAAAAA